>NW_026604516.1:0-220464 GCF_024763615.1 Phlebotomus papatasi
GCGGTCTTACCTGTTAGAGAGTTAAGTACCATATCTTGCACATATCATCCACACTAAACCAATTTTTGTCGTAGCAATCTTCTTCCTAAAAGTCAATTCCAACGGATGAAAGATCTAAATCGACATAATGTAAAGTTATTTCGCATTTGGATTTTGGATGCCCATTTTTTTCATCTGGTATTTGGCTTCCATACGCGCTCTTTCAACAATCTGTTTTATTTCCATCCAATCTGGTAAATTATACTGATAATATATATATTATATATAATCTATATTATATATAATATATATAATCTGGTAATTTCCCCGAAAAACGTATGAGTTCCCCGAGTTCCCTTAAAAAATATATGAGTTCCCCGTGAGTTCCCTGAAAAATGTATGGGTTCCCCGGGTTCCCTGAGAGTTCCCTGAAAAATATATGGGTTCCCCGGGTTCCCTGAGAGTTCCCTGAAAAATATATGGGTTCCCCGAGTTCCCTGAAAAAATATATGGGTTCCCCGTGAGTTTCCTGAAAAATGTATGGGTTCCCCGGGTTCCCTGAGAGTTCCCTGAAAAATATATGGGTTCCCCGAGTTCCCTGAAAAAATGTATGGGTTCCCCGTGAGTTCCCTGAAAAATGTATGGGTTCCCCGGGTTCCCTTAAAAAATGTATGAGTTCCCCGTGAGCTCCCTGAAAAATATATGGGTTCCCCGGGTTCCCTGAGAGTTCCCTGAAAAATATATGGGTTCCCCGAGTTCCCTGAAAAAATGTATGGGTTCCCCGGGTTCCCTTAAAAAATGTATGAGTTCCCCGTGAGTTCCCTGAAAAATGTATGGGTTCCCCGGGTTCCCTGAGAGTTCCCTGAAAAATATATGGGTTCCCCGAGTTCCCTGAAAAAATGTATGGGTTCCCCGTGAGTTCCATGAAAAATGTGTGGGTTCCCCGGGTTCCCTCATGTATTTTTCCTCCGGGGAACTCATGTATTTTTTCAGGGAACCCGGGGAACTCATGCGTTTTTCTGGGGAACCCGGGGAACTCATGTATTTTTTCAGGGAACCCGGGGAACTCATGCATTTTTCTGGGGAACCCGGGGAACTCATGTATTTTTTCAGGGAACCCGGGGAACTCATGCATTTTTCTGGGGAACCCGGGGAACTCATGTATTTTTTCAGGGAACAGGGAACTCGAGCCACTCTATTTGCTTATGAATAACCCCTTGCGAGAAATGCACGAAAGTGTTTGAAAATCTTTAAAGTCGATTATATCGGAAACTATGAGAGATAGGGGCCTCAAACTTTACATCTGTTTAGAGCCTCCTTCAGGCTTGAGATGTGCAGAATTTAACTCGGAAATGCGGAAAATTGGACGAGAAATGCGCGAAAGTGTCTGAAAATCATTAAAATCGATTATATCGGAACCTATGAGAGATAGGGACCTCAAACTTTACATCTGTTTAGCGCCTCCTTCAGGCTTGAGATGCGCAGAATTTAACTTTGAAATGAGGAGAATTGGACGAGAAATGCATAAGAGTGTCTGAAAATCTTTAAAATCGATTATATCGGAAACTATGAGAGATAGGGGCCTCAAACTTTACATCTGTTTAGAGACTCCTTCAGGCTTGAGATGTGCAGAATTTAACTTTGAAATGAGGAGAATTGGACGAGAAATGCATAAGAGTGTCTGAAAATCTTTAAAATCGATTATCTCGGAAACTATGAGAGATAGGGGCCTCAAATTTTACATCTGTTTAGAGCCTCCTTCAGGCTTGAGATGTGCAGAATTTAACTTTGAAATGAGGAGAATTGGACGAGAAATGCATAAGAGTGTCTGAAAATCTTTAAAATCGATTATCTCGGAAACTATGAGAGATAGGGGCCTCAAACTTTACATCTGTTTAGAGCCTCCTTCAGGCTTGAGATGTGCAGAATTTAACTTTGAAATGAGGAGAATTGGACGAGAAATGCATAAGAGTGTCTGAAAATCTTTAAAATCGATTATCTCGGAAACTATGAGAGATAGGGGCCTCAAACTTTACATCTGTTTAGTGACTCCTTCAGGCTTGAGATGTGCAGAATTTAACTCGGAAGTGAGGAGAATTGGACGAGAGATGCACAAAAATGTTTGAAAATCTTTAAAGTCGATTATCTCGGAAACTATGAGAGATAGGGGCCTCAAACTTTACATCTGTTTAGTGACTCCTTCAGGCTTGAGATGTGCAGAATTTAACTCGGAAGTGAGGAGAATTGGACGAGAGATGCACAAAAATGTTTGAAAATCTTTAAAGTCGATTATCTCGGAAACTATGAGAGATAGGGGCCTCAAACTTTGCATTTGTTTAGAGCCTCCTTCAGGTTCGAGATGTGCAAAACTGCACTTGGAAAGGAAAAGAATTTGGACGAGAAATGCACGAAAGTGTTTGAAAATCTTTAAAGTCGATTATATCGGAAACTATGAGAGATAGGGGCCTCAAACTTTACATCTGTTTAGAGCCTCCTTCAGGCTTGAGATGTGCAGAATTTAACTTTGAAATGAGGAGAATTGGACGAGAAATGCGCGAAAGTGTCTGAAAATCATTAAAATCGATTATATCGGAAGCTATGAGAGATAGGGACCTCAAACTTTACATCTGTTTAGCGCCTCCTTCAGGCTTGAGATGTGCAGAATTTAACTCGGAAATGAGGAGAATTGGACGAGAGATGCACAAAAATGTTTGAAAATCTTTAAAGTCGATTATCCCGGAAACTATGAGAGATAGGGGCCTCAAACTTTGCATTTGTTTAGAGCCTCCTTCAGTTTCGAGATGTGCAAAACTGCACTTGGAAAGGAAAAGAATTTGGACGAGAAATGCGCGAAAGTGTCTGAAAATCATTAAAATCGATTATATCGGAAGCTATGAGAGATAGGGACCTCAAACTTTACATCTGCTTAGCGCCTCCTTCAGGCTTGAGATGTGCAGAATTTAACTCGGAAATGCGGAAAATTGGACGAGAAATGCATAAGAGTGTCTGAAAACCTTTAAAATCGATTATCTCGGAAACTATGAGAGATAGGGGCCTCAAACTTTACATCTGTTTAGTGACTCCCTCAGGCTTGAGATGTGCAGAATTTAACACGGAAGTGAGGAGAATTGGACGAGAGATGCACAAAAATGTTTGAAAATCTTTAAAGTCGATTATCTCGGAAACTATGAGATACAGGGGCCTCAAACTTTGCATTTGTTTAGAGCCTCCTTCAGGTTCGAGATGTGCAGAATTTAACTCGGAAATGCGGAAAATTGGACGAGAAATGCGCGAAAGTGTCTGAAAATCTTTAAAATCGATTATATCGGAAGCTATGAGAGATAGGGACCTCAAACTTTACAGCTGTTTAGCGCCTCCTTCAGACTTGAGATGTGCAGAATTTAACTTTGAAATGAGGAGAATTGGACGAGAAATGCATAAGAGTGTCTGAAAATCTTTAAAGTCGTTTACCTCGGAAACTATGAGAGATAGGGGCCTCAAACTTTACATCTGTTTAGAGCCTCCTTCAGGCTTGAGATGTGCAGAATTTAACTCGGAAATGCGGAAAATTGGACGAGAAATGCGCGAAAGTGTCTGAAAAACATTAAAATCGATTATATCGGAAGCTATGAGAGATAGGGACCTCAAACTTTACATCTGTTTAGCGCCTCCTTCAGGCTTGAGATGTGCAGAATTTAACTTTGAAATAAGGAGAATTGGACGAGAAATGCATAAGAGTGTCTGAAAATCTTTAAAATCGATTATCTCGGAAACTATGAGAGATAGGGGCCTCAAACTTTACATTTGTTTAGAGCCTCCTTCAGGTTCGAGATGTGCAAAACTGCACTTGGAAAGGAAAAGAATTTGGACGAGAAATGCGCGAAAGTGTTTGAAAATCTTTAAAGTCGATTATCTCGGAAACTATGAGAGATGGAGGCCTCAAACTTTACATCTGTTTAGCGCATCTTTCAGGCTTGAGATGTGCAGAATTTAACTTTGAAATGAGGAAAATTGGACGAGAAATGCATAAGAGTGTCTGAAAATCTTTAAAATCGATTATCTCGGAAACTATGAGAGATAGGGGCCTCAAACTTTACATCTGTTTAGAGCCTCCTTCAGGCTTGAGATGTGCAGAATTTAACTTTGAAATGAGGAGAATTGGACGAGAAATGCATAAGAGTGTCTGGAAATCTTTAAAGTCGATTATATCGGAAACTATGAGAGATAGGGGCCTCAAACTTTACATCTGTTTAGTGACTCCTTCAGGCTTGAGATGTGCAGAATTTAACTCGGAAGTGAGGAGAATTGGACGAGAGATGCATAAGAGTGTCTGAAAATCTTTAAAATCGATTATCTCGGAAACTATGAGAGATAGGGGCCTCAAACTTTACATCTGTTTAGTGCCTCCTTCAGGCTTGAGATGTGCAGAATTTAACTCGGAAGTGAGGAGAATTGGACGAGAGATGCACAAAAATCTTTGAAAATCTTTAAAGTCGATTATATCGGAAACTATGAGAGATAGGGGCCTCAAACTTTACATCTGTTTACAGCCTCCTTCAGGTTCGAGATGTGCAAAACTGCACTTGGAAAGGAAAAGAATTTGGACGAGAAATGCACGAAAGTGTTTGAAAATCTTTAAAGTCGATTATATCGGAAACTATGAGAGATAGGGGCCTCAAACTTTACATCTGTTTAGAGCCTCCTTCAGGCTTGAGATGTGCAGAATTTAACTCGGAAGTGAGGAGAATTGGACGAGAGATGCACAAAAATGTTTGAAAATCTTTAAAGTCGATTATCTCGGAAACTATGAGAGATAGGGGCCTCAAACTTTACATCTGTTTAGAGCCTCCTTCAGGCTTGAGATGTGCAGAATTTAACTTTGAAATGAGGAGAATTGGACGAGAAATGCATAAGAGTGTCTGAAAATCTTTAAAGTCGATTATCTCGGAAACTATGAGAGATAGGGGCCTCAAACTTTACATCTGTTTAGTGACTCCTTCAGGCTTGAGATGTGCAGAATTTAACTCGGAAGTGAGGAGAATTGGACGAGAGATGCATAAGAGTGTCTGAAAATCTTTAAAATCGATTATCTCGGAAACTATGAGAGATAGGGGCCTCAAACTTTACATCTGTTTAGTGCCTCCTTCAGGCTTGAGATGTGCAGAATTTAACTCGGAAGTGAGGAGAATTGGACGAGAGATGCACAAAAATCTTTGAAAATCTTTAAAGTCGATTATCTCGGAAACTATGAGAGATAGGGGCCTCAAACTTTGCATTTGTTTAGAGCCTCCTTCAGGTTCGAGATGTGCAAAACTGCACTTGGAAAGGAAAAGAATTTGGACGAGAAATGCACGAAAGTGTTTGAAAATCTTTAAAGTCGATTATATCGGAAACTATGAGAGATAGGGGCCTCAAACTTTACATCTGCCTCAAACTTTAGTTTAGTGCCTCCTTCATGTGCAGAATTTTCGAGATGGACGAGAGTGCTTTGAAAATCTTTAAAGTCGATTATCTCACTTGAGAATAGGCCTCAAACTTTGCAAGAAGGTTCGAGATTGGCACGAGAAAAGAATTTGCGCGAAAGTGTTTGAAAATCTTTAAAGTCGATTATATCGGAAACTATGAGAGATAGGGGCCTCAAACTTTACATCTGTTTAGAGTTTATGTGCAAAACTGCACTTGGAAAGGAAAAGAATTTGGACGAGAAATGCGCGAAAGTGTTTTCAGGATTATTCGGAAACTATGAGAGAGATGTGCAGGTTCGAGATGTGCAGAATTTAACTTTGAAATGAGGAAAATTGGACGAGAAATGCATAAGAGTGTCTGAAAATCTTTAAAATCGATTATCTCGGAAACTATGAGAGATAGGGGCCTCAAACTTTACATCTGTTTAGAGCCTCCTTCAGGCTTGAGATGTGCAGAATTTAACTTTGAAATGAGGAGAATTGGACGAGAAATGCATAAGAGTGTCTGGAAATCTTTAAAGTCGATTATCTCGGAAACTATGAGAGATAGGGGCCTCAAACTTTACATCTGTTTAGTGACTCCTTCAGGCTTGAGATGTGCAGAATTTAACTCGGAAGTGAGGAGAATTGGACGAGAGATGCATAAGAGTGTCTGAAAATCTTTAAAATCGATTATCTCGGAAACTATGAGAGATAGGGGCCTCAAACTTTACATCTGTTTAGTGCCTCCTTCAGGCTTGAGATGTGCAGAATTTAACTCGGAAGTGAGGAGAATTGGACGAGAGATGCACAAAAATCTTTGAAAATCTTTAAAGTCGATTATATCGGAAACTATGAGAGATAGGGGCCTCAAACTTTACATCTGTTTACAGCCTCCTTCAGGTTCGAGATGTGCAAAACTGCACTTGGAAAGGAAAAGAATTTGGACGAGAAATGCACGAAAGTGTTTGAAAATCTTTAAAGTCGATTATATCGGAAACTATGAGAGATAGGGGCCTCAAACTTTACATCTGTTTAGAGCCTCCTTCAGGCTTGAGATGTGCAGAATTTAACTCGGAAGTGAGGAGAATTGGACGAGAAATGCGCGAAAGTGTCTGAAAATCTTTAAAATCGATTATATCGGAAGCTATGAGAGATAGGGACCTCAAACTTTACAGCTGTTTAGCGCCTCCTTCAGACTTGAGATGTGCAGAATTTAACTTTGAAATGAGGAGAATTGGACGAGAAATGCATAAGAGTGTCTGAAAATCTTTAAAGTCGTTTACCTCGGAAACTATGAGAGATAGGGGCCTCAAACTTTACATCTGTTTAGAGCCTCCTTCAGGCTTGAGATGTGCAGAATTTAACTCGGAAATGCGGAAAATTGGACGAGAAATGCGCGAAAGTGTCTGAAAAACATTAAAATCGATTATATCGGAAGCTATGAGAGATAGGGACCTCAAACTTTACATCTGTTTAGCGCCTCCTTCAGGCTTGAGATGTGCAGAATTTAACTTTGAAATAAGGAGAATTGGACGAGAAATGCATAAGAGTGTCTGAAAATCTTTAAAATCGATTATCTCGGAAACTATGAGAGATAGGGGCCTCAAACTTTACATTTGTTTAGAGCCTCCTTCAGGTTCGAGATGTGCAAAACTGCACTTGGAAAGGAAAAGAATTTGGACGAGAAATGCACGAAAGTGTTTGAAAATCTTTAAAGTCGATTATATCGGAAACTATGAGAGATAGGGGCCTCAAACTTTACATCTGTTTAGAGCCTCCTTCAGGTTCGAGATGTGCAAAACTGCACTTGGAAAGGAAAAGAATTTGGACGAGAAATGCGCGAAAGTGTTTGAAAATCTTTAAAGTCGATTATCTCGGAAACTATGAGAGATGGAGGCCTCAAACTTTACATCTGTTTAGCGCATCTTTCAGGCTTGAGATGTGCAGAATTTAACTTTGAAATGAGGAAAATTGGACGAGAAATGCATAAGAGTGTCTGAAAATCATTAAAATCGATTATCTCGGAAACTATGAGAGATAGGGGCCTCAAACTTTACATCTGTTTAGAGCCTCCTTCAGGCTTGAGATGTGCAGAATTTAACTTTGAAATGAGGAGAATTGGACGAGAAATGCATAAGAGTGTCTGGAAATCTTTAAAGTCGATTATCTCGGAAACTATGAGAGATAGGGGCCTCAAACTTTACATCTGTTTAGTGACTCCTTCAGGCTTGAGATGTGCAGAATTTAACTCGGAAGTGAGGAGAATTGGACGAGAGATGCATAAGAGTGTCTGAAAATCTTTAAAATCGATTATCTCGGAAACTATGAGAGATAGGGGCCTCAAACTTTACATCTGTTTAGTGCCTCCTTCAGGCTTGAGATGTGCAGAATTTAACTCGGAAGTGAGGAGAATTGGACGAGAGATGCACAAAAATCTTTGAAAATCTTTAAAGTCGATTATCTCGGAAACTATGAGAGATAGGGGCCTCAAACTTTGCATTTGTTTAGAGCCTCCTTCAGGTTCGAGATGTGCAAAACTGCACTTGGAAAGGAAAAGAATTTGGACGAGAAATGCACGAAAGTGTTTGAAAATCTTTAAAGTCGATTATATCGGAAACTATGAGAGATAGGGGCCTCAAACTTTACATCTGTTTAGAGCCTCCTTCAGGCTTGAGATGTGCAGAATTTAACTCGGAAGTGAGGAGAATTGGACGAGAGATGCACAAAAATGTTTGAAAATCTTTAAAGTCGATTATCTCGGAAACTATGAGAGATAGGGGCCTCAAACTTTACATCTGTTTAGAGCCTCCTTCAGGCTTGAGATGTGCAGAATTTAACTTTGAAATGAGGAGAATTGGACGAGAAATGCATAAGAGTGTCTGAAAATCTTTAAAGTCGATTATCTCGGAAACTATGAGAGATAGGGGCCTCAAACTTTACATCTGTTTAGTGACTCCTTCAGGCTTGAGATGTGCAGAATTTAACTCGGAAGTGAGGAGAATTGGACGAGAGATGCATAAGAGTGTCTGAAAATCTTTAAAATCGATTATCTCGGAAACTATGAGAGATAGGGGCCTCAAACTTTACATCTGTTTAGTGCCTCCTTCAGGCTTGAGATGTGCAGAATTTAACTCGGAAGTGAGGAGAATTGGACGAGAGATGCACAAAAATCTTTGAAAATCTTTAAAGTCGATTATCTCGGAAACTATGAGAGATAGGGGCCTCAAACTTTGCATTTGTTTAGAGCCTCCTTCAGGTTCGAGATGTGCAAAACTGCACTTGGAAAGGAAAAGAATTTGGACGAGAAATGCACGAAAGTGTTTGAAAATCTTTAAAGTCGATTATATCGGAAACTATGAGAGATAGGGGCCTCAAACTTTACATCTGTTTAGAGCCTCCTTCAGGCTTGAGATGTGCAGAATTTAACTCGGAAGTGAGGAGAATTGGACGAGAGATGCACAAAAATGTTTCAAAATCTTTAAAGTCGATTATCTCGGAAACTATGAGATACAGGGGCCTCAAACTTTGCATTTGTTTAGAGCCTCCTTCAGGTTCGAGATGTGCAAAACTGCACTTGGAAAGGAAAAGAATTTGGACGAGAAATGCACGAAAGTGTTTGAAAATCTTTAAAGTCGATTATATCGGAAACTATGAGAGATAGTTACCTCAAACTTTACAGCAGTTTAGCGCCTCCTTCAGGCTTGAGATGTGCAGAATTTAACTTTGAAATGAGGAGAATTGGACGAGAAATGCATAAGAGTGTCTGAAAATCTTTAAAGTCGATTATCTCGGAAACTATGAGAGATAGAGGCCTCAAACTTTACATCTGTTTAGCGCCTCCTTCAGGCTTGAGATGTGCAGAATTTAACTTTGAAATGAGGAGAATTGGACGAGAAATGCATAAGAGTGTCTGAAAATCTTTAAAATCGATTATCTCGGAAACTATGAGAGATAGGGGCCTCAAACTTTACATCTGTTTAGTGCCTCCTTCAGGCTTGAGATGTGCAGAATTTAACTTGGAAATGAGGAGAATTGCACGAGAAATGCATAAGAGTGTCTGAAAATCTTTAAAGTCGATTATCTCGGAAACTATGAGAGATAGGGGCCTCAAACTTTACATCTGTTTAGCGCCTCCTTCAGGCTTGAGATGTGCAGAATTTAACTCGGAAATGTGGAAAATTGGACGAGAAATGCGCGAAAGTGTCTGAAAAACATTAAAATCGATTATATCGGAAGCTATGAGAGATAGGGACCTCAAACTTTACATCTGTTTAGCGCCTCCTTCAGGCTTGAGATGTGCAGAATTTAACTTTGAAATAAGGAGAATTGGACGAGAAATGCATAAGAGTGTCTGAAAATCTTAAAAATCGATTATCTCGGAAACTATGAGAGATAGGGGCCTCAAACTTTGCATTTGTTTAGAGCCTTCTTCAGGTTCGAGATGTGCAAAACTGCACTTGGAAAGGAAAAGAATTTGGACGAGAAATGCACGAAAGTGTTTGAAAATCTTTAAAGTCGATTATATCGGAAACTATGAGAGATAGGGGCCTCAAACTTTACATCTGTTTAGAGCCTCCTTCAGGCTTGAGATGTGCAGAATTTAACTTTGAAATGAGGAGAATTGGACGAGAAATGCGCGAAAGTGTCTGAAAATCATTAAAATCGATTATATCGGAAGCTATGAGAGATAGGGACCTCAAACTTTACATCTGTTTAGCGCCTCCTTCAGGCTTGAGATGTGCAGAATTTAACTCGGAAATGAGGAGAATTGGACGAGAGATGCACAAAAATGTTTGAAAATCTTTAAAGTCGATTATCCCGGAAACTATGAGAGATAGGGGCCTCAAACTTTGCATTTGTTTAGAGCCTCCTTCAGTTTCGAGATGTGCAAAACTGCACTTGGAAAGGAAAAGAATTTGGACGAGAAATGCGCGAAAGTGTCTGAAAATCATTAAAATCGATTATATCGGAAGCTATGAGAGATAGGGACCTCAAACTTTACATCTGCTTAGCGCCTCCTTCAGGCTTGAGATGTGCAGAATTTAACTCGGAAATGCGGAAAATTGGACGAGAAATGCATAAGAGTGTCTGAAAACCTTTAAAATCGATTATCTCGGAAACTATGAGAGATAGGGGCCTCAAACTTTACATCTGTTTAGTGACTCCCTCAGGCTTGAGATGTGCAGAATTTAACACGGAAGTGAGGAGAATTGGACGAGAGATGCACAAAAATCTTTGAAAATCTTTAAAGTCGATTATCTCGGAAACTATGAGAGATAGGGGCCTCAAACTTTGCATTTGTTTAGAGCCTCCTTCAGGTTCGAGATGTGCAAAACTGCACTTGGAAAGGAAAAGAATTTGGACGAGAAATGCACGAAAGTGTTTGAAAATCTTTAAAGTCGATTATCTCGGAAACTATGAGATACAGGGGCCTCAAACTTTGCATTTGTTTAGAGCCTCCTTCAGGTTCGAGATGTGCAGAATTTAACTCGGAAATGCGGAAAATTGGACGAGAAATGCGCGAAAGTGTCTGAAAATCTTTAAAATCGATTATATCGGAAGCTATGAGAGATAGGGACCTCAAACTTTACAGCTGTTTAGCGCCTCCTTCAGACTTGAGATGTGCAGAATTTAACTTTGAAATGAGGAGAATTGGACGAGAAATGCATAAGAGTGTCTGAAAATCTTTAAAGTCGTTTACCTCGGAAACTATGAGAGATACGGGCCTCAAACTTTACATCTGTTTAGAGCCTCCTTCAGGCTTGAGATGTGCAGAATTTAACTCGGAAATGCGGAAAATTGGACGAGAAATGCGCGAAAGTGTCTGAAAAACATTAAAATCGATTATATCGGAAGCTATGAGAGATAGGGACCTCAAACTTTACATCTGTTTAGCGCCTCCTTCAGGCTTGAGATGTGCAGAATTTAACTTTGAAATAAGGAGAATTGGACGAGAAATGCATAAGAGTGTCTGAAAATCTTTAAAATCGATTATCTCGGAAACTATGAGAGATAGGGGCCTCAAACTTTACATTTGTTTAGAGCCTCCTTCAGGTTCGAGATGTGCAAAACTGCACTTGGAAAGGAAAAGAATTTGGACGAGAAATGCGCGAAAGTGTTTGAAAATCTTTAAAGTCGATTATCTCGGAAACTATGAGAGATGGAGGCCTCAAACTTTACATCTGTTTAGCGCATCTTTCAGGCTTGAGATGTGCAGAATTTAACTTTGAAATGAGGAAAATTGGACGAGAAATGCATAAGAGTGTCTGAAAATCTTTAAAATCGATTATCTCGGAAACTATGAGAGATAGGGGCCTCAAACTTTACATCTGTTTAGAGCCTCCTTCAGGCTTGAGATGTGCAGAATTTAACTTTGAAATGAGGAGAATTGGACGAGAAATGCATAAGAGTGTCTGGAAATCTTTAAAGTCGATTATCTCGGAAACTATGAGAGATAGGGGCCTCAAACTTTACATCTGTTTAGTGACTCCTTCAGGCTTGAGATGTGCAGAATTTAACTCGGAAGTGAGGAGAATTGGACGAGAGATGCATAAGAGTGTCTGAAAATCTTTAAAATCGATTATCTCGGAAACTATGAGAGATAGGGGCCTCAAACTTTACATCTGTTTAGTGCCTCCTTCAGGCTTGAGATGTGCAGAATTTAACTCGGAAGTGAGGAGAATTGGACGAGAGATGCACAAAAATCTTTGAAAATCTTTAAAGTCGATTATATCGGAAACTATGAGAGATAGGGGCCTCAAACTTTACATCTGTTTACAGCCTCCTTCAGGTTCGAGATGTGCAAAACTGCACTTGGAAAGGAAAAGAATTTGGACGAGAAATGCACGAAAGTGTTTGAAAATCTTTAAAGTCGATTATATCGGAAACTATGAGAGATAGGGGCCTCAAACTTTACATCTGTTTAGAGCCTCCTTCAGGCTTGAGATGTGCAGAATTTAACTCGGAAGTGAGGAGAATTGGACGAGAGATGCACAAAAATGTTTGAAAATCTTTAAAGTCGATTATCTCGGAAACTATGAGAGATAGGGGCCTCAAACTTTACATCTGTTTAGAGCCTCCTTCAGGCTTGAGATGTGCAGAATTTAACTTTGAAATGAGGAGAATTGGACGAGAAATGCATAAGAGTGTTTGAAAATCTTTAAAGTCGATTATCTCGGAAACTATGAGAGATAGGGGCCTCAAACTTTACATCTGTTTAGTGACTCCTTCAGGCTTGAGATGTGCAGAATTTAACTCGGAAGTGAGGAGAATTGGACGAGAGATGCATAAGAGTGTCTGAAAATCTTTAAAATCGATTATCTCGGAAACTATGAGAGATAGGGGCCTCAAACTTTACATCTGTTTAGTGCCTCCTTCAGGCTTGAGATGTGCAGAATTTAACTCGGAAGTGAGGAGAATTGGACGAGAGATGCACAAAAATCTTTGAAAATCTTTAAAGTCGATTATCTCGGAAACTATGAGAGATAGGGGCCTCAAACTTTGCATTTGTTTAGAGCCTCCTTCAGGTTCGAGATGTGCAAAACTGCACTTGGAAAGGGAAAGAATTTGGACGAGAAATGCACGAAAGTGTTTGAAAATCTTTAAAGTCGATTATATCGGAAACTATGAGAGATAGGGGCCTCAAACTTTACATCTGTTTAGAGCCTCCTTCAGGCTTGAGATGTGCAGAATTTAACTCGGAAGTGAGGAGAATTGGACGAGAAATGCGCGAAAGTGTCTGAAAATCTTTAAAATCGATTATATCGGAAGCTATGAGAGATAGGGACCTCAAACTTTACAGCTGTTTAGCGCCTCCTTCAGACTTGAGATGTGCAGAATTTAACTTTGAAATGAGGAGAATTGGACGAGAAATGCATAAGAGTGTCTGAAAATCTTTAAAGTCGTTTACCTCGGAAACTATGAGAGATAGGGGCCTCAAACTTTACATCTGTTTAGAGCCTCCTTCAGGCTTGAGATGTGCAGAATTTAACTCGGAAATGCGGAAAATTGGACGAGAAATGCGCGAAAGTGTCTGAAAAACATTAAAATCGATTATATCGGAAGCTATGAGAGATAGGGACCTCAAACTTTACATCTGTTTAGCGCCTCCTTCAGGCTTGAGATGTGCAGAATTTAACTTTGAAATAAGGAGAATTGGACGAGAAATGCATAAGAGTGTCTGAAAATCTTTAAAATCGATTATCTCGGAAACTATGAGAGATAGGGGCCTCAAACTTTACATTTGTTTAGAGCCTCCTTCAGGTTCGAGATGTGCAAAACTGCACTTGGAAAGGAAAAGAATTTGGACGAGAAATGCACGAAAGTGTTTGAAAATCTTTAAAGTCGATTATATCGGAAACTATGAGAGATAGGGGCCTCAAACTTTACATCTGTTTAGAGCCTCCTTCAGGTTCGAGATGTGCAAAACTGCACTTGGAAAGGAAAAGAATTTGGACGAGAAATGCGCGAAAGTGTTTGAAAATCTTTAAAGTCGATTATCTCGGAAACTATGAGAGATGGAGGCCTCAAACTTTACATCTGTTTAGCGCATCTTTCAGGCTTGAGATGTGCAGAATTTAACTTTGAAATGAGGAAAATTGGACGAGAAATGCATAAGAGTGTCTGAAAATCATTAAAATCGATTATCTCGGAAACTATGAGAGATAGGGGCCTCAAACTTTACATCTGTTTAGAGCCTCCTTCAGGCTTGAGATGTGCAGAATTTAACTTTGAAATGAGGAGAATTGGACGAGAAATGCATAAGAGTGTCTGGAAATCTTTAAAGTCGATTATCTCGGAAACTATGAGAGATAGGGGCCTCAAACTTTACATCTGTTTAGTGACTCCTTCAGGCTTGAGATGTGCAGAATTTAACTCGGAAGTGAGGAGAATTGGACGAGAGATGCATAAGAGTGTCTGAAAATCTTTAAAATCGATTATCTCGGAAACTATGAGAGATAGGGGCCTCAAACTTTACATCTGTTTAGTGCCTCCTTCAGGCTTGAGATGTGCAGAATTTAACTCGGAAGTGAGGAGAATTGGACGAGAGATGCACAAAAATCTTTGAAAATCTTTAAAGTCGATTATCTCGGAAACTATGAGAGATAGGGGCCTCAAACTTTGCATTTGTTTAGAGCCTCCTTCAGGTTCGAGATGTGCAAAACTGCACTTGGAAAGGAAAAGAATTTGGACGAGAAATGCACGAAAGTGTTTGAAAATCTTTAAAGTCGATTATATCGGAAACTATGAGAGATAGGGGCCTCAAACTTTACATCTGTTTAGAGCCTCCTTCAGGCTTGAGATGTGCAGAATTTAACTCGGAAGTGAGGAGAATTGGACGAGAGATGCACAAAAATGTTTGAAAATCTTTAAAGTCGATTATCTCGGAAACTATGAGAGATAGGGGCCTCAAACTTTACATCTGTTTAGAGCCTCCTTCAGGCTTGAGATGTGCAGAATTTAACTTTGAAATGAGGAGAATTGGACGAGAAATGCATAAGAGTGTCTGAAAATCTTTAAAGTCGATTATCTCGGAAACTATGAGAGATAGGGGCCTCAAACTTTACATCTGTTTAGTGACTCCTTCAGGCTTGAGATGTGCAGAATTTAACTCGGAAGTGAGGAGAATTGGACGAGAGATGCATAAGAGTGTCTGAAAAAAAATCGATTATCTCGGAAACTATGAGAGATAGGGGCCTCAAACTTTACATCTGTTTAGTGCCTCCTTCAGGCTTGAGATGTGCAGAATTTAACTCGGAAGTGAGGAGAATTGGACGAGAGATGCACAAAAATCTTTGAAAATCTTTAAAGTCGATTATCTCGGAAACTATGAGAGATAGGGGCCTCAAAGTTTGCATTTGTTTAGAGCCTCCTTCAGGTTCGAGATGTGCAAAACTGCACTTGGAAAGGAAAAGAATTTGGACGAGAAATGCACGAAAGTGTTTGAAAATCTTTAAAGTCGATTATATCGGAAACTATGAGAGATAGGGGCCTCAAACTTTACATCTGTTTAGAGCCTCCTTCAGGCTTGAGATGTGCAGAATTTAACTCGGAAGTGAGGAGAATTGGACGAGAGATGCACAAAAATGAAAATCTTTAAAGTCGATTATCTCGGAAACTATGAGATACAGGGGCCTCAAACTTTGCATTTGTTTAGAGCCTCCTTCAGGTTCGAGATGTGCAAAACTGCACTTGGAAAGGAAAAGAATTTGGACGAGAAATGCACGAAAGTGTTTGAAAATCTTTAAAGTCGATTATATCGGAAACTATGAGAGATAGGGACCTCAAACTTTACAGCAGTTTAGCGCCTCCTTCAGGCTTGAGATGTGCAGAATTTAACTTTGAAATGAGGAGAATTGGACGAGAAATGCATAAGAGTGTCTGAAAATCTTTAAAGTCGATTATCTCGGAAACTATGAGAGATAGAGGCCTCAAACTTTACATCTGTTTAGCGCCTCCTTCAGGCTTGAGATGTGCAGAATTTAACTTTGAAATGAGGAGAATTGGACGAGAAATGCATAAGAGTGTCTGAAAATCTTTAAAATCGATTATCTCGGAAACTATGAGAGATAGGGGCCTCAAACTTTACATCTGTTTAGTGCCTCCTTCAGGCTTGAGATGTGCAGAATTTAACTTGGAAATGAGGAGAATTGCACGAGAAATGCATAAGAGTGTCTGAAAATCTTTAAAGTCGATTATCTCGGAAACTATGAGAGATAGGGGCCTCAAACTTTACATCTGTTTAGCGCCTCCTTCAGGCTTGAGATGTGCAGAATTTAACTCGGAAATGTGGAAAATTGGACGAGAAATGCGCGAAAGTGTCTGAAAAACATTAAAATCGATTATATCGGAAGCTATGAGAGATAGGGACCTCAAACTTTACATCTGTTTAGCGCCTCCTTCAGGCTTGAGATGTGCAGAATTTAACTTTGAAATAAGGAGAATTGGACGAGAAATGCATAAGAGTGTCTGAAAATCTTTAAAATCGATTATCTCGGAAACTATGAGAGATAGGGGCCTCAAACTTTACATCTGTTTAGAGCCTCCTTCAGGCTTGAGATGTGCAGAATTTAACTTTGAAATGAGGAGAATTGGACGAGAAATGCATAAGAGTGTCTGAAAATCTTTAAAATCGATTATCTCGGAAACTATGAGAGATAGGGGCCTCAAACTTTACATCTGTTTAGTGCCTCCTTCAGGCTTGAGATGTGCAGAATTTAACTCGGAAGTGAGGAGAATTGGACGAGAAATGCACAAAAATGTTTGAAAATCTTTAAAGTCGATTATCTCGGAAACTATGAGAGATAGGGGCCTCAAACTTTACATTTGTTTAGAGCCTCCTTCAGGTTCGAGATGTGCAAAACTGCACTTGGAAAGGAAAAGAATTTGGACGAGAAATGCACGAAAGTGTTTGAAAATCTTTAAAGTCGATTATATCGGAAACTATGAGAGATAGGGGCCTCAAACTTTACATCTGTTTAGAGCCTCCTTTAGGCTTGAGATGTGCAGAATTTAACTCGGAAGTGAGGAGAATTGGACGAGAGATGCACAAAAATGTTTGAAAATCTTTAAAGTCGATTATCTCGGAAACTATGAGATACAGGGGCCTCAAACTTTGCATTTGTTTAGAGCCTCCTTCAGGTTCGAGATGTGCAAAACTGCACTTGGAAAGGAAAAGAATTTGGACGAGAAATGCACGAAAGTGTTTGAAAATCTTTAAAGTCGATTATATCGGAAACTATGAGAGATAGGGGCCTCAAACTTTACATCTGTTTAGAGCCTCCTTCAGGTTCGAGATGTGCAAAACTGCACTTGGAAAGGAAAAGAATTTGGACGAGAAATGCACGAAAGTGTTTGAAAATCTTTAAAGTCGATTATATCGGAAACTATGAGAGATGGAGGCCTCAAATTTTACATCTGTTTACAGCCTCTTTCAGGCTTGAGATGTGCAGAATTTAACTTTGAAATGAGGAGAATTGGACGAGAAATGCATAAGAGTGTCTGAAAATCTTTAAAATGGATTATCTCGGAAACTATGAGAGATAGGGGCCTCAAACTTTACATCTGTTTAGAGCCTCCTTCAGGCTTGAGATGTGCAGAATTTAACTTTGAAATGAGGAGAATTGGACGAGAAGTGCATAAGAGTGTCTGAAAATCTTTAAAATCGATTATCTCGGAAACTATGAGAGATAGGGGCCTCAAACTTTACATCTGTTTAGTGACTCCTTCAGGCTTGAGATGTGCAGAATTTAACTCGGAAGTGAGGAGAATTGGACGAGAGATGCATAAGAGTGTCTGAAAATCTTTAAAATCGATTATCTCGGAAACTATGAGAGATAGGGGCCTCAAACTTTACATCTGTTTAGTGCCTCCTTCAGGCTTGAGATGTGCAGAATTTAACTCGGAAGTGAGGAGAATTGGACGAGAGATGCACAAAAATCTTTGAAAATCTGTAAAGTCGATTATCTCGGAAACTATGAGAGATAGGGGCCTCAAACTTTGCATTTGTTTAGAGCCTCCTTCAGGTTCGAGATGTGCAAAACTGCACTTGGAAAGGAAAAGAATTTGGACGAGAAATGCACGAAAGTGTTTGAAAATCTTTAAAGTCGATTATATCGGAAACTATGAGAGATAGGGGCCTCAAACTTTACATCTGTTTAGAGCCTCCTTCAGGCTTGAGATGTGCAGAATTTAACTCGGAAGTGAGGAGAATTGGACGAGAGATGCACAAAAATGTTTCAAAATCTTTAAAGTCGATTATCTCGGAAACTATGAGATACAGGGGCCTCAAACTTTGCATTTGTTTAGAGCCTCCTTCAGGTTCGAGATGTGCAAAACTGCACTTGGAAAGGAAAAGAATTTGGACGAAAAATGCACGAAAGTGTTTGAAAATCTTTAAAGTCGATTATATCGGAAACTATGAGAGATAGGGGCCTCAAACTTTACATCTGTTTAGAGCCTCCTTCAGGCTTGAGATGTGCAGAATTTAACTCGGAAATGCGGAAAATTGGACGAGAAATGCGCGAAAGTGTCTGAAAATCTTTAAAATCGATTATATCGGAAGCTATGAGAGATAGGGACCTCAAACTTTACATCTGTTTACAGCCTCCTTCAGGCTTGAGATGTGCAGAATTTAACTTTGAAATGAGGAGAATTGGACGAGAAATGCATAAGAGTGTCTGAAAATCTTTAAAATGGATTATCTCGGAAACTATGAGAGATAGGGGCCTCAAACTTTACATCTGTTTACAGCCTCCTTCAGGCTTGAGATGTGCAGAATTTAACTCGGAAATGCGGAAAATTGGACGAGAAATGCGCGAAAGTGTCTGAAAATCATTAAAATCGATTATATCGGAAGCTATGAGAGATAGGGACCTCAAACTTTACATCTGTTTAGCGCCTTCTTCAGGCTTGAGATGTGCAGAATTTAACTTTGAAATGAGGAGAATTGGACGAGAAATGCATAAGAGTGTCTGAAAATCTTTAAAGTCGATTACCTCGGAAACTATGAGAGATAGGGGCCTCAAACTTTACATCTGTTTACAGCCTCCTTCAGGCTTGAGATGTGCAGAATTTAACTCGGAAATGCGGAAAATTGGACGAGAAATGCGCGAAAGTGTCTGAAAATCATTAAAATCGATTATATCGGAAGCTATGAGAGATAGGGACCTCAAACTTTACATCTGTTTAGCGCCTTCTTCAGGCTTGAGATGTGCAGAATTTAACTTTGAAATGAGGAGAATTGGACGAGAAATGCATAAGAGTGTCTGAAAATCTTTAAAATCGATTATCTCGGAAACTATGAGAGATAGGGGCCTCAAACTTTACATTTGTTTAGAGCCTCCTTCAGGTTCGAGATGTGCAAAACTGCACTTGGAAAGGAAAAGAATTTGGACGAGAAATGCACGAAAGTGTTTGAAAATCTTTAAAGTCGATTATATCGGAAACTATGAGAGATAGGGGCCTCAAACTTTACATCTGTTTAGAGCCTCCTTCAGGTTCGAGATGTGCAAAACTGCACTTGGAAAGGAAAAGAATTTGGACGAGAAATGCACGAAAGTGTTTGAAAATCTTTAAAGTCGATTATATCGGAAACTATGAGAGATGGAGGCCTCAAATTTTACATCTGCTTAGAGCCTCTTTCAGGCTTGAGATGTGCAGAATTTAACTTTGAAATGAGGAGAATTGGACGAGAAATGCATAAGAGTGTCTGAAAATCTTTAAAATGGATTATCTCGGAAACTATGAGAGATAGGGGCCTCAAACTTTACATCTGTTTAGAGCCTCCTTCAGGCTTGAGATGTGCAGAATTTAACTTTGAAATGAGGAGAATTGGACGAGAAGTGCATAAGAGTGTCTGAAAATCTTTAAAATCGATTATCTCGGAAACTATGAGAGATAGGGGCCTCAAACTTTACATCTGTTTAGTGACTCCTTCAGGCTTGAGATATGCAGAATTTAACTCGGAAGTGAGGAGAATTGGACGAGAGATGCATAAGAGTGTCTGAAAATCTTTAAAATCGATTATCTCGGAAACTATGAGAGATAGGGGCCTCAAACTTTACATCTGTTTAGTGCCTCCTTCAGGCTTGAGATGTGCAGAATTTAACTCGGAAGTGAGGAGAATTGGACGAGAGATGCACAAAAATCTTTGAAAATCTGTAAAGTCGATTATCTCGGAAACTATGAGAGATAGGGGCCTCAAACTTTGCATTTGTTTAGAGCCTCCTTCAGGTTCGAGATGTGCAAAACTGCACTTGGAAAGGAAAAGAATTTGGACGAGAAATGCACGAAAGTGTTTGAAAATCTTTAAAGTCGATTATATCGGAAACTATGAGAGATAGGGGCCTCAAACTTTACATCTGTTTAGAGCCTCCTTTAGGCTTGAGATGTGCAGAATTTAACTCGGAAGTGAGGAGAATTGGACGAGAGATGCACAAAAATGTTTGAAAATCTTTAAAGTCGATTATCTCGGAAACTATGAGATACAGGGGCCTCAAACTTTGCATTTGTTTAGAGCCTCCTTCAGGTTCGAGATGTGCAAAACTGCACTTGGAAAGGAAAAGAATTTGGACGAGAAATGCACGAAAGTGTTTGAAAATCTTTAAAGTCGATTATATCGGAAACTATGAGAGATAGGGGCCTCAAACTTTACATCTGTTTAGAGCCTCCTTCAGGTTCGAGATGTGCAAAACTGCACTTGGAAAGGAAAAGAATTTGGACGAGAAATGCACGAAAGTGTTTGAAAATCTTTAAAGTCGATTATATCGGAAACTATGAGAGATAGGGGCCTCAAATTTTACATCTGTTTAGAGCCTCTTTCAGGCTTGAGATGTGCAGAATTTAACTTTGAAATGAGGAGAATTGGACGAGAAATGCATAAGAGTGTCTGAAAATCTTTAAAATGGATTATCTCGGAAACTATGAGAGATAGGGGCCTCAAACTTTACATCTGTTTAGAGCCTCCTTCAGGCTTGAGATGTGCAGAATTTAACTTTGAAATGAGGAGAATTGGACGAGAAGTGCATAAGAGTGTCTGAAAATCTTTAAAATCGATTATCTCGGAAACTATGAGAGATAGGGGCCTCAAACTTTACATCTGTTTAGTGACTCCTTCAGGCTTGAGATGTGCAGAATTTAACTCGGAAGTGAGGAGAATTGGACGAGAGATGCATAAGAGTGTCTGAAAATCTTTAAAATCGATTATCTCGGAAACTATGAGAGATAGGGGCCTCAAACTTTACATCTGTTTAGTGCCTCCTTCAGGCTTGAGATGTGCAGAATTTAACTCGGAAGTGAGGAGAATTGGACGAGAGATGCACAAAAATCTTTGAAAATCTGTAAAGTCGATTATCTCGGAAACTATGAGAGATAGGGGCCTCAAACTTTGCATTTGTTTAGAGCCTCCTTCAGGTTAGAGATGTGCAAAACTGCACTTGGAAAGGAAAAGAATTTGGACGAGAAATGCACGAAAGTGTTTGAAAATCTTTAAAGTCGATTATATCGGAAACTATGAGAGATAGGGGCCTCAAACTTTACATCTGTTTAGAGCCTCCTTCAGGCTTGAGATGTGCAGAATTTAACTCGGAAGTGAGGAGAATTGGACGAGAGATGCACAAAAATGTTTCAAAATCTTTAAAGTCGATTATCTCGGAAACTATGAGATACAGGGGCCTCAAACTTTGCATTTGTTTAGAGCCTCCTTCAGGTTCGAGATGTGCAAAACTGCACTTGGAAAGGAAAAGAATTTGGACGAGAAATGCACGAAAGTGTTTGAAAATCTTTAAAGTCGATTATATCGGAAACTATGAGAGATAGGGGCCTCAAACTTTACATCTGTTTAGAGCCTCCTTCAGGTTCGAGATGTGCAAAACTGCACTTGGAAAGGAAAAGAATTTGGACGAGAAATGCACGAAAGTGTTTGAAAATCTTTAAAGTCGATTATATCGGAAACTATGAGAGATGGAGGCCTCAAATTTTACATCTGTTTAGAGCCTCTTTCAGGCTTGAGATGTGCAGAATTTAACTTTGAAATGAGGAGAATTGGACGAGAAATGCATAAGAGTGTCTGAAAATCTTTAAAATGGATTATCTCGGAAACTATGAGAGATAGGGGCCTCAAACTTTACATCTGTTTAGAGCCTCCTTCAGGCTTGAGATGTGCAGAATTTAACTTTGAAATGAGGAGAATTGGACGAGAAGTGCATAAGAGTGTCTGAAAATCTTTAAAATCGATTATCTCGGAAACTATGAGAGATAGGGGCCTCAAACTTTACATCTGTTTAGTGACTCCTTCAGGCTTGAGATGTGCAGAATTTAACTCGGAAGTGAGGAGAATTGGACGAGAGATGCATAAGAGTGTCTGAAAATCTTTAAAATCGATTATCTCGGAAACTATGAGAGATAGGGGCCTCAAACTTTACATCTGTTTAGTGCCTCCTTCAGGCTTGAGATGTGCAGAATTTAACTCGGAAGTGAGGAGAATTGGACGAGAGATGCACAAAAATCTTTGAAAATCTGTAAAGTCGATTATCTCGGAAACTATGAGAGATAGGGGCCTCAAACTTTGCATTTGTTTAGAGCCTCCTTCAGGTTCGAGATGTGCAAAACTGCACTTGGAAAGGAAAAGAATTTGGACGAGAAATGCACGAAAGTGTTTGAAAATCTTTAAAGTCGATTATATCGGAAACTATGAGAGATAGGGGCCTCAAACTTTACATCTGTTTAGAGCCTCCTTTAGGCTTGAGATGTGCAGAATTTAACTCGGAAGTGAGGAGAATTGGACGAGAGATGCACAAAAATGTTTGAAAATCTTTAAAGTCGATTATCTCGGAAACTATGAGAGATAGGGGCCTCAAACTTTACATCTGTTTAGAGCCTCCTTCAGGCTTGAGATGTGCAGAATTTAACTTTGAAATGAGGAGAATTGGACGAGAAATGCATAAGAGTGTCTGAAAATCTTTAAAGTCGATTATCTCGGAAACTATGAGAGATAGGGGCCTCAAACTTTACATCTGTTTAGTGACTCCTTCAGGCTTGAGATGTGCAGAATTTAACTCGGAAGTGAGGAGAATTGGACGAGAGATGCATAAGAGTGTCTGAAAATCTTTAAAATCGATTATCTCGGAAACTATGAGAGATAGGGGCCTCAAACTTTACATCTGTTTAGTGCCTCCTTCAGGCTTGAGATGTGCAGAATTTAACTCGGAAGTGAGGAGAATTGGACGAGAGATGCACAAAAATCTTTGAAAATCTTTAAAGTCGATTATCTCGGAAACTATGAGATAGGGGCCTCAAACTTTGCATTTGTTTAGAGCCTCCTTCAGGTTCGAGATGTGCAAAACTGCACTTGGAAAGGAAAAGAATTTGGACGAGAAATGCACGAAAGTGTTTGAAAATCTTTAAAGTCGATTATATCGGAAACTATGAGAGATAGGGGCCTCAAACTTTACATCTGTTTAGAGCCTCCTTCAGGCTTGAGATGTGCAGAATTTAACTCGGAAGTGAGGAGAATTGGACGAGAGATGCACAAAAATGTTTCAAAATCTTTAAAGTCGATTATCTCGGAAACTATGAGATACAGGGGCCTCAAACTTTGCATTTGTTTAGAGCCTCCTTCAGGTTCGAGATGTGCAAAACTGCACTTGGAAAGGAAAAGAATTTGGACGAGAAATGCACGAAAGTGTTTGAAAATCTTTAAAGTCGATTATATCGGAAACTATGAGAGATAGGGACCTCAAACTTTACATCTGTTTACAGCCTCCTTCAGGCTTGAGATGTGCAGAATTTAACTTTGAAATGAGGAGAATTGGACGAGAAATGCATAAGAGTGTCTGAAAATCTTTAAAGTCGATTATCTCGGAAACTATGAGAGATAGAGGCCTCAAACTTTACATCTGTTTAGCGCCTCCTTCAGGCTTGAGATGTGCAGAATTTAACTTTGAAATGAGGAGAATTGGACGAGAAATGCGCGAAAGTGTCTGAAAATCATTAAAATCGATTATATCGGAAGCTATGAGAGATAGGGACCTCAAACTTTACATCTGTTTAGCGCCTCCTTCAGGCTTGAGATGTGCAGAATTTAACTTTGAAATGAGGAGAATTGGATGAGAAATGCATAAGAGTGTCTGAAAATCTTTAAAGTCGATTATCTCGGAAACTATGAGAGATAGGGGCCTCAAACTTTACATCTGTTTAGAGCCTCCTTCAGGCTTGAGATGTGCAGAATTTAACTTTGAAATGAGGAGAATTGGACGAGAAATGCATAAGAGTGTCTGAAAATCTTTAAAATCGATTATCTCGGAAACTATGAGAGATAGGGGCCTCAAACTTTACATCTGTTTAGTGACTCCTTCAGGCTTGAGATGTGCAGAATTTAACTCGGAAGTGAGGAGAATTGGACGAGAGATGCACAAAAATGTTTGAAAATCTTTAAAGTCGATTATCTCGGAAACTATGAGATACAGGGGCCTCAAAGTTTGCATTTGTTTAGAGCCTCCTTCAGGTTCGAGATGTGCAAAACTGCACTTGGAAAGGAAAAGAATTTGGACGAGAAATGCACGAAAGTGTTTGAAAATCTTTAAAGTCGATTATATCGGAAACTATGAGAGATAGGGGCCTCAAACTTTACATCTGTTTAGAGCCTCCTTCAGGTTCGAGATGTGCAAAACTGCACTTGGAAAGGAAAAGAATTTGGACGAGAAATGCGCGAAAGTGTTTGAAAATCTTTAAAGTCGATTATCTTGGAAACTATGAGAGATGGAGGCCTCAAACTTTACATCTGTTTAGCGCATCTTTCAGGCTTGAGATGTGCAGAATTTAACTTTGAAATGAGGAAAATTGGACGAGAAATGCATAAGAGTGTCTGAAAATCTTTAAAGTCGTTTACCTCGGAAACTATGAGAGATAGGGGCCTCAAACTTTACATCTGTTTACAGCGTCCTTCAGGCTTGAGATGTGCAGAATTTAACTTTGAAATGAGGAGAATTGGACGAGAAGTGCATAAGAGTGTCTGAAAATCTTTAAAATCGATTATCTCGGAAACTATGAGAGATAGGGGCCTCAAACTTTACATCTGTTTAGTGACTCCTTCAGGCTTGAGATGTGCAGAATTTAACTCGGAAGTGAGGAGAATTGGACGAGAGATGCATAAGAGTGTCTGAAAATCTTTAAAATCGATTATCTCGGAAACTATGAGAGATAGGGGCCTCAAACTTTACATCTGTTTAGTGCCTCCTTCAGGCTTGAGATGTGCAGAATTTAACTCGGAAGTGAGGAGAATTGGACGAGAGATGCACAAAAATCTTTGAAAATCTTTAAAGTCGATTATCTCGGAAACTATGAGAGATAGGGGCCTCAAACTTTGCATTTGTTTAGAGCCTCCTTCAGGTTCGAGATGTGCAAAACTGCACTTGGAAAGGAAAAGAATTTGGACGAGAAATGCACGAAAGTGTTTGAAAATCTTTAAAGTCGATTATATCGGAAACTATGAGAGATAGGGGCCTCAAACTTTACATCTGTTTAGAGCCTCCTTTAGGCTTGAGATGTGCAGAATTTAACTCGGAAGTGAGGAGAATTGGACGAGAGATGCACAAAAATGTTTGAAAATCTTTAAAGTCGATTATCTCGGAAACTATGAGAGATAGGGGCCTCAAACTTTACATCTGTTTAGAGCCTCCTTCAGGCTTGAGATGTGCAGAATTTAACTTTGAAATGAGGAGAATTGGACGAGAAATGCATAAGAGTGTCTGAAAATCTTTAAAGTCGATTATCTCGGAAACTATGAGAGATAGGGGCCTCAAACTTTACATCTGTTTAGTGACTCCTTCAGGCTTGAGATGTGCAGAATTTAACTCGGAAGTGAGGAGAATTGGACGAGAGATGCATAAGAGTGTCTGAAAATCTTTAAAATCGATTATCTCGGAAACTATGAGAGATAGGGGCCTCAAACTTTACATCTGTTTAGTGCCTCCTTCAGGCTTGAGATGTGCAGAATTTAACTCGGAAGTGAGGAGAATTGGACGAGAGATGCACAAAAATCTTTGAAAATCTTTAAAGTCGATTATCTCGGAAACTATGAGAGATAGGGGCCTCAAACTTTGCATTTGTTTAGAGCCTCCTTCAGGTTCGAGATGTGCAAAACTGCACTTGGAAAGGAAAAGAATTTGGACGAGAAATGCACGAAAGTGTTTGAAAATCTTTAAAGTCGATTATATCGGAAACTATGAGAGATAGGGGCCTCAAACTTTACATCTGTTTAGAGCCTCCTTCAGGCTTGAGATGTGCAGAATTTAACTCGGAAGTGAGGAGAATTGGACGAGAGATGCACAAAAATCTTTGAAAATCTTTAAAGTCGATTATCTCGGAAACTATGAGAGATAGGGGCCTCAAACTTTGCATTTGTTTAGAGCCTCCTTCAGGTTCGAGATGTGCAAAACTGCACTTGGAAAGGAAAAGAATTTGGACGAGAAATGCACGAAAGTGTTTGAAAATCTTTAAAGTCGATTATATCGGAAACTATGAGAGATAGGGACCTCAAACTTTACAGCAGTTTAGCGCCTCCTTCAGGCTTGAGATGTGCAGAATTTAACTTTGAAATGAGGAGAATTGGACGAGAAATGCATAAGAGTGTCTGAAAATCTTTAAAGTCGATTATCTCGGAAACTATGAGAGATAGAGGCCTCAAACTTTACATCTGTTTAGCGCCTCCTTCAGGCTTGAGATGTGCAGAATTTAACTTTGAAATGAGGAGAATTGGACGAGAAATGCATAAGAGTGTCTGAAAATCTTTAAAATCGATTATCTCGGAAACTATGAGAGATAGGGGCCTCAAACTTTACATCTGTTTAGTGCCTCCTTCAGGCTTGAGATGTGCAGAATTTAACTTGGAAATGAGGAGAATTGCACGAGAAATGCATAAGAGTGTCTGAAAATCTTTAAAGTCGATTATCTCGGAAACTATGAGAGATAGGGGCCTCAAACTTTACATCTGTTTAGCGCCTCCTTCAGGCTTGAGATGTGCAGAATTTAACTTTGAAATGAGGAGAATTGGACGAGAAATGCGCGAAAGTGTCTGAAAATCATTAAAATCGATTATATCGGAAGCTATGAGAGATAGGGACCTCAAACTTTACATCTGTTTAGCGCCTCCTTCAGGCTTGAGATGTGCAGAATTTAACTTTGAAATGAGGAGAATTGGACGAGAAATGCATAAGAGTGTCTGAAAATCTTTAAAGTCGATTATCTCGGAAACTATGAGAGATAGGGGCCTCAAGCTTTACATCTGTTTAGAGCCTCCTTCAGGCTTGAGATGTGCAGAATTTAACTTTGAAATGAGGAGAATTGGACGAGAAATGCATAAGAGTGTCTGAAAATCTTTAAAATCGATTATCTCGGAAACTATGAGAGATAGGGGCCTCAAACTTTACATCTGTTTAGTGACTCCTTCAGGCTTGAGATGTGCAGAATTTAACTCGGAAGTGAGGAGAATTGGACGAGAGATGCACAAAAATGTTTGAAAATCTTTAAAGTCGATTATCTCGGAAACTATGAGATACAGGGGCCTCAAAGTTTGCATTTGTTTAGAGCCTCCTTCAGGTTCGAGATGTGCAAAACTGCACTTGGAAAGGAAAAGAATTTGGACGAGAAATGCACGAAAGTGTTTGAAAATCTTTAAAGTCGATTATATCGGAAACTATGAGAGATAGGGGCCTCAAACTTTACATCTGTTTAGAGCCTCCTTCAGGCTTGAGATGTGCAGAATTTAACTCGGAAGTGAGGAGAATTGGACGAGAGATGCACAAAAATGTTTCAAAATCTTTAAAGTCGATTATCTCGGAAACTATGAGATACAGGGGCCTCAAACTTTGCATTTGTTTAGAGCCTCCTTCAGGTTCGAGATGTGCAAAACTGCACTTGGAAAGGAAAAGAATTTGGACGAAAAATGCACGAAAGTGTTTGAAAATCTTTAAAGTCGATTATATCGGAAACTATGAGAGATAGGGGCCTCAAACTTTACATCTGTTTAGAGCCTCCTTCAGGCTTGAGATGTGCAGAATTTAACTCGGAAATGCGGAAAATTGTACGAGAAATGCGCGAAAGTGTCTGAAAATCTTTAAAATCGATTATATCGGAAGCTATGAGAGATAGGGACCTCAAACTTTACAGCTGTTTAGCGCCTCCTTCAGACTTGAGATGTGCAGAATTTAACTTTGAAATGAGGAGAATTGGACGAGAAATGCATAAGAGTGTCTTAAAATCTTTAAAGTCGATTACCTCGCAAACTATGAGAGATAGGGGCCTCAAACTTTACATCTGTTTACAGCCTCCTTCAGGCTTGAGATGTGCAGAATTTAACTCGGAAATGCGGAAAATTGGACGAGAAATGCGCGAAAGTGTCTGAAAATCATTAAAATCGATTATATCGGAAGCTATGAGAGATAGGGACCTCAAACTTTACATCTGTTTAGCGCCTCCTTCAGGCTTGAGATGTGCAGAATTTAACTTTGAAATGAGGAGAATTGGACGAGAAATGCATAAGAGTGTCTGAAAATCTTTAAAATCGATTATCTCGGAAACTATGAGAGATAGGGGCCTCAAACTTTACATTTGTTTAGAGCCTCCTTCAGGTTCGAGATGTGCAAAACTGCACTTGGAAAGGAAAAGAATTTGGACGAGAAATGCACGAAAGTGTTTGAAAATCTTTAAAGTCGATTATATCGGAAACTATGAGAGATAGGGGCCTCAAACTTTACATCTGTTTAGAGCCTCCTTCAGGTTCGAGATGTGCAAAACTGCACTTGGAAAGGAAAAGAATTTGGACGAGAAATGCACGAAAGTGTTTCAAAATCTTTAAAGTCGATTATATCGGAAACTATGAGAGATACGGGCCTCAAACTTTACATCTGTTTAGTGACTCCTTCAGGCTTGAGATGTGCAGAATTTAACTCGGAAATGAGGAGAATTGGACGAGAAATGCATAAGAGTGTCTGAAAATCTTTAAAATCGATTATCTCGGAAACTATGAGAGATAGAGGCCTCAAACTTTACATCTGCTTAGAGCCTCCTTCAGGCTTGAGATGTGCAGAATTTAACTCGGAAGTGAGGAGAATTGGACGAGAGATGCACAAAAATGTTTGAAAATCTTTAAAGTCGATTATCTCGGAAACTATGAGAGATAGGGGCCTCAAACTTTACATCTGTTTAGTGACTCCTTCAGGCTTGAGATGTGCAGAATTTAACTCGGAAATGCGGAAAATTGGACGAGAAATGCATAAGAGTGTCTGAAAATCTTTAAAGTCGATTATCTCGGAAACTATGAGAGATAGGGGCCTCAAACTTTATATCTGTTTAGAGCCTCCTTCAGGCTTGAGATGTGCAGAAGTTAACTTTGAAATGAGTAAAATTGGACGAGAAATGCACGAAAGTATCTGAAAATTTTTAAAATCGATTATCCCGGAAACTATTAGAGATAGGGACCTCAAATTTTGCATCTGTTTAGAGCCTCCTTCAGGCTTGAGATGTGCAAAATTTCACTTGGAAATGAGGAGAATTGGACGAGAAATGCATAAAAGTGTCTGAAAATCTTTAAAGTCGATTATCTAATTATGAGAAAAACTATGAGTGAAGAAGGCCTATAACTTTAAATCCATTTAGAACCTTCTTTTAACTTGAACTGTGCTTAGATCTATAATTTCCAGGAGGAAGGGCCAGAAATCTTCTGACCACAAAAGGTATTTGAAGTGTTTTGGACATAATATGCAAGAAAATCCCAGAAGATCTGGGATTTCCTGGTGGAAGCTCCAGAAATCCTCTGACCACAAAAGATATCTGAAGTGTTTTGGACATAATATACAAGAAAATCCCAGAAGATCTGGGATTTCCTGGAGGAAGCTCCAGAAATCCTCTGACCACAAAAGGTATCTGAAGTGTTTTGGACATAATATACAAGGAAATCCCAGAAGATCTGGGATTTCCTGGTGGAAGCTCCAGAAATCCTCTGACCACAAAAGGTATCTGAAGTGTTTTGGACATAATATGCAAGAAAATTCCAGAAGATTTGGGATTTCCTGGAGGAATGTCCAGAAATCCTCTGACCACAAAAGGTATCTGAAGTGTTTTGGGCATAATATACAAGGAAATCCCAGAAGATCTGGAATTTCCTGGTGGAAGCTCCAGAAATCCTCTGACCACAAAAGGTATCTGAGGTGTTTTGGACATAATATACAAGAAAATCCCAGAAAATCTGGGATTTCCTGCAGGAAGCTCCAGAAATACTCTGACCACAAAAGGTATCTGAAGTGTTTTGGACATAATATACAAGAAAATCCCAGAAGATCTGGGATTTCCTGGTGGAAGCTCCAGAAATCCTCTGACCACAAAAGGTATCTGAAGTGTTTTGGACATAATATACAAGAAAATCCCAGAAGATCTGGGATTTCCTGGTGGAAGCTCCAGAAATCCTCTGACCACAAAAGGTATCTGAAGTGTTTTGGGCATAATATACAAGAAAATCCCAGAAGATCTGTGATTTCTGGTGGAAGCTCCAGAAATCCTCTGACCACAAAAGGTATCTGAAGTGTTTTGGACATAATATGCAAGAAAATCCCAGAAAATCTGGGATTTCTGGAGGAAGCTCCAGAAATCCTCTGACCACAAAAGGTATCTGAAGTGTTTTGGGCATAATATACAAGAAAATCCCAGAAGATCTGGGATTTCCTGGTGGAAGCTCCAGAAATTCTCTGACCACAAAAGGTATCTGAAGTGTTTTGGACATAATATACAAGGAAATCCCAGAAAATCTGGGATTTCTGGAGGAAGCTCCAGAAATCCTCTGACCACAAAAGGTATCTGAAGTGTTTTGGGCATAATATACAAGAAAATCCCAGAAAATCTGGGATTTCTGGAGGAAGCTCCAGAAATCCTCTGACTACAAAAGGTATCTGAAGTATTTTGGGCATAATATGCAAGATAATCCCAGAACATCTGGGATTTCCTGGAGGAAAATCGCGAAAAATTGCGAAAAAGCTAGGGAATTCCCTGTCCGGAACAGTGCTGGAGATGGTCCCCATGTGGATGGATTCAGATTTGACCATTTCAGGAAGAGAGATGGCGAAAAAGCTAGGGAATTCCATATCCGGAACAGTGCTGGAGATGGTCCCCATGTGGATGGACTCAGATCTGATCATTTCAGGAAGAGAGATGGCGAAAAAGCTAGGGAATTGCATATCCGGAACAATGCTGGAGATGGTCACCATGTGGATGGACTCAGATCTGACCATTTCAGGAAGAGAGATGGCGAAAAAGCTAGGGAATTCCATATCCGGAACAGTGCTGGAGATGGTCCCCATGTGGATGGACTCAGATCTGACCATTTATGGAAGAGAGATAGCGAAAAAGCTAGGGAATTTCCTGTCCAGAACAACGCTGGGGATGATCACCATGCGGATGGACTGAGATCTGACCATTTCAGGAAGAGAGATGGCGAAAAAGCTAGGGAATTCCATATCCGGAACAGTGCTGGGGATAGTCATCATATGGATGGGCTCAAAACTGATCATATCTGGAGGAAAAATGAGGAAAAGTAGGGTAATACCATGTCCAGAGCTTTTCCAGGGATGGTCATCTTGTGGATAAAGAAGATTTGGGGATGTCTAAAATAATGATGAGAAGGACGTCTTATTTTCTTAGATCATGAAATAGCTTTTTCTTGCAAATTCTAATTCAATTATACTGCGAGAAATTATTGATAAATGGTTTTTAGCTCGTTAAAAAACTGTGGCCGTTTTTTGCTCGTAAGATTTCTCTAGAGGTTTTTTGAAGTCACCAAAAAAGATACAGGGTTTTTGCAATAAGGTCCTCATATATTCAAATTTTCCAAATTTTTCTCATTTAATTGAAGAAAACCTAGGTCAATAAAATTTCGCTTGTAATAATTCATTTATTTTTAATTAGATGTACATAAATCAGATCCAAAATATTGCGTGTGACAATTCATAAAGCAATCTTTTGGATGCAGCGCAGCATTGCACTTGATGCATACAAATTTTGCACACTTTCCACATTATCTTGCAGCGTCTTTGTGTTTCAATAAATTTGATCAAGTGTCGTATACCGTAGTGACGTATTTCTTTTGAAGAGTTATTTTCTTTTGAGTATTAAATGAGTTCTTTAATAGATTCGCGGCCGGCGGTAAGAAGTCCTGATGTAACTGATCTCATAGCACCAGAAACGAGCTAATTCAATATATCCTCCTGCGTTTCAAAGTACATTTTTTTGTTCCGGGAGTTTCACATAGCCGGAAACTAAGAGAATTCCAAGGTACCTGATATATAATATTTCTTCTCAGGACACTGTAAATACCACATTTCCAGACTGTCTGGCATACTTGATTGTCTCATCACAGATTTTATCCACAATTTCGTTGTTCATTATTATTTTAAACAGCTTAAATGGGTTTACATCCTTTTCCTGCATTTTTTTCGCATTATTTTTTCGCATATTTTGCCTCTCTCTGGAGAATGAGACACTCTCTGATTCTCGGGTGCATCTCTTTCTACTCCAAACCCTCGGTGCACTACACTTCTGCTGGTCAAAAGCTTCAAATGGATCGTCTGGTTTATTTGGCTGAAGCTGAATTTTGCTCTGGCCGGTTGCAAAGTATCCTCCACTTTGTTTCAGTAATCCACGGCCCAATGAACCAATATGTCTCTCTCTGTCGCTCAATGTCTGTCAATGTCCATTCCATCATCAACCGCAAGAAGGACAATATCAAGATGTGAAGCATTGCTTAATGCTTCTTTATCAGCTGAAGAAATCTCATCCTTAGCAGATTTCAGACAACAGCCAGTAGTAGAAACCCTCCACGTCATTGAATCTGACTGAAAGAAAACTCGCTTATTTCACCAAGAATTATAATGAATTATGATTAAATTTTTAATACATACCTATCACTAAACATATTGTAGTCTTTTCAGATGTCTCATTTTCACTTTTTTGAGTTTCTTGAGAAATTTGACCATAAATTTAGTAGAAAATTCGCAGCTTGTTTACACTTCTTTCGGAACTTGACGTCTCTATTCATAACCTCAAAATGGATGTTCCGGGAACTCAAAATTAAACTAATGTCTGGATCGCATGATATATCATACACGCATGTTCCTCGTGAGTTAATTTAAATTTTTTAGATTAACTAATTACAAATACCGTTGTTTTCTACAGTCTAACTATCTAAGAAAAGGATTATTTACCCAGAATTTAAATTGGAAAAGAAAATAGAGGCGAAAATTATCATAAACGACGCGATGTCAAAATGGTACTTGCAAACCTTTCCGAAAAGCTAAAGTAAAGCATTAAAATGTATTTCTGCTTCTGTCGGGCTATTTTTTCTGCGTTATTGAAGGACTATTGTAACTAAAATTCCTTCCCCGGTAGCAATTCGAATTTTAATTGCGCAGAAATAAATCATGCAAAATCGCCTAATTTACGTATGATGTGTAATCCTATCGTAAGGAATGGGTTAAAAAATGGAAGAGAATTTCCAGAGATCATATTAACCCATTCAGTCAATGTACCAGAAATACTTGAGATAGAATGTTCATATTTTGGGATTAGTTTCCTACGTACAGATTAGTAGATGAATTTTTTGAAAAGAAAAAAATTTTGTCTCATACGGGGGCACGGGGAGCCGCCCTCAAACACACATCTTAACGGTCACTGAATTTAAATTCTGTGCATTAATTCATTACAAACTCTATTGCTTTAGATAGAGTAACTATCCAAGAACACCAATTGGCAACTATAATTCAAATCAGGAAAGAGGAAAGAGGCCAATTTTAACAAATTCGACGGGATGTCGTATTTTCCGTCCGCCATTTTGAGAAAAAATTTTGCATGACCTTCCGCGAAGCAAGAAAATGATAACAAAATGTATTTTCATCTCTGTCGGACTATTTTTGTCAAGTAACTGAATAACCAACGTTACTAAAAATCCATTCCCGACAGCAATTCAGACAAAATTTGCCCAGAAATAAATCATCAAAAATCACTCAATTTGCGTATGATGTATAATACAATGGTAAGGAATGGGTTGAAATAGTTCATAGAGTGAAAAAAAAAACTTGTAAGGGTTACATGGAAATTCCATATTGTTTCGGAGGAATTGCACAAACTATCACTGGCATAATCGGGCTTTGGGAGCATATCTCAAAAGATAAGGCACAGAAATATCTTTTAACAAGTCATTTAAACCAAGATCCCCTTGAAAATTTTTTTTCTATAGTAAGAAATGATCGAGGATCCTACATAAAAAATCCTTCTGTTCTAAGATTTAGCAGAAGTTTCTCCCAATGTCTCTTTCAAAATATTCTCCCACCGGAAACAACAAGTTATGAAATAGCATACACTGAGCCTTTATTAAGGACTGAACATCTCGCAAACCAAATAGATTTAAATGATAAGGACGATTACTTTGATAATAAAGTTGAAATTAATGGACTAATTGATGACCAACAATTTGATGAAGACTTGGACACCTGCAATTTAGAGACGTGTGCCATATCATATTTGGCAGGATTTGTTATCCACCGAATTAAAAGTTTATATTCTTGTGGGAGGTGCAACTCACTTTTGGAAGAACGAGGAAGCACAGTAAGGCATATCAATTTATATGCCCAGTTTAGAGCTTACGAAACAAAAGGATGCATTTCACCTTATGGACATCTCACGATTCCCTCGCAAAATTTTGTGAAAGACTTCACCCGCATCCTAGAGATATTTGAAAAAGCATTCGCAAATATAGGACATGAGAGGAATGTCGCTAGGAATATAACAGATCAAGTACTTTCTACAAAATCTATTAAAATTTCATGCCACAGACAGGAGATCTTAAAGTATGTAATAGTATTATTAGTGTGTTTCAAAATTAAACGAATGAATGCTACTATCAGTGCTAAAAAAAGCAAACAATTTAAAATGGATATTTTCAAGGGATTATAAATTTAAATGGAATAAAATTGGTTAGCAAATGATAAAAAAAATATTATTAGAAAAGTACGGAATCAAAAATGTCAGTGAAATGCACATTAAAGTATGTATTTTATAGTTTTTTTTTGTTTTGTGTGTATTGTATGATGAGAAAAACCAAAAAAAAAAAAAAATAAAATAAAATGTCATAAATATTATGGTAACAGTCGAAATTTAGAATTTTTTGAATAAAATAAGGCATAGAGTCGATACATATTGCAAGTCCATCGCAGAGTCCAACGAGAGGCAGGTAGTCGAGCAGCCCGGGTCAAATCGTCCAAAAAACCAGAAAACAGAAAAATTCATTCCTCGCTAACTGCTTGAGGAACGAAAAAAGTCAGGGCAAGAGACGGGATTGCGAGGTGAGTTGTGAGGATAATGTTCTCTCTCTCTAAAGCTAAAGAGTGAGTGAGCACGCACATTCCATATGATTTCAGGTATCATTTTACCCCTCCACAAATCCTCATACGGAGCGACATAGAGACGACCCTTTCCTTCAGCGGACACCAGCCCACTGACACTTCGTTTGCCGAAGCAACTCACTTTAATTTGCATTCGGAAATATCGTTTAAGAGAAGGGGTACAAAATTGTGCCTGGAGAAAAAGCAATCGCAGCGCCATAAAGGATACATTAAAGAAAACTCAGTCTTTACGGGACTACTTAGTTAGATCCAAAGACAATGGCGTCACCTAAGAATTTCCCTCATAGTCAGCGCACAGTGACTACAGGTACTACCAGGCGCTGACCATGAGGGGATCACATTTTTCACTCCGCTAATTATTCCACTCGTTCCCAACCTTACTTGAAGAACCCAACCACCCGTCTTTGTAAAAATTTTTATTAAGTGAATTATACATATTCTGTTGAACCCAAAAGTGTAGCTTTTCTACCACGCGTGCACCACGGGATTTGGCGACAATTCTGGGATTGGATACTACTGATAATTCTACTTTTTCCCAGGTAAATCCCGTACCAATTCACAACAACTATTTTTTTATTTACTCTGGGTGAGGATATCTTCATCCTCAAATACCTGGGCGTCTAAGTCCGGAATAAACGTGATGTCACCGTCAGTGTCGCTCAGGAACAAGTCGATTTGCGACTCGTGTGGCATCTGCTTCTTCTGCATCTTCGAGAGAAGCTTTTTCACCTTCTCTCTTCGCTGCTTTGCAGAAGGAAGCTCCCTCTTTCTCTTAAAAAAGGTTGAGGGCCCTGAGGTTTGATGGTGCTGTTGTTGTTGTTGCTATTGTCAGTGGTGCTGCTCGGCCCCGGAAGAGGTTCCAGAGAGTTTTTTTTCTCGTGTTTCCTCAGCAACAACAGGAGCAATTTTACCATCACCATCGGGAGCGCCGTTTTGTGTTACCCCTTTGGTGATTTCTAAAATGGGAGTTTTGGTGTTCTTCCGAACACCCCCAAACACCATTTCCTCTTCCTCGTATCGGACGAGCTTTAAAGCCCAATTATCCTCGGGCTTCAGCTCGTCGCAATAGGGCAGCACTTTGTCGCTGAGATTTTTGGGCAAGTAGATCTTATAGCCGTTCTTTAGAATAGCTATAACAACTTCTTGCCCAAAAGTGTTTAGCCCTGAGATGAACTTCTCGCACCTATAATAATGGCCTGTAGTCAATTTAGTTCTGTAGACTGGTTGCCTCTCCGGAGCCTCCTTAAACAGTTTGGTGAAATCCTGCGAAAGATGAGGTGTAAAACTCTTATTAGTAAATCGAATATAAACATAATAATTATAATATAAAATATATACAATAAATCTATTAGTCACATTTAACATCACTGATATGTAATCACACAATTTGATTAATAAATAGAAAGTAACCACATAATTTACTTGTTGAATAGAAAATATATCACTTGGGTAAATTCCTCATATCAATGCTTTTTCAGCAAGAGAAAGAAAATACTTATGAATTTACCGTGTAAAATCACTTATCATTAAAAATTATAAGAATATTCTACATAAAACTGAAACCCACAGAATCACAATAAATCATCACAGATTTGTTGAGTGAGAAGAAATATATCACTAGAGACCTGTGATGCAATTCTGACGCCGTCACATTGCTATCCCGCCAAAATTTTCCCGATTTTGCGAAATAGAAATATACATCATACACAGAGTCTTCACTCTGTATGAGTGGACACGTATAAAGAGTGTGGCGCTTTCAGAGGGATGGAATGTGTAGTAGGGCACAAAAAGCGGAATAATTGCTGTTATTTTGAATATCCCGCGAGTTTTATCTCGCGAGCTCCTGGAGGTCGTGGGATGGCAAAATAGATGCATTTTAAGTAAAAATTTCACAATTTAGTGCTCAAAAATTTTTGTTAAAATTCTTTCTATTAATTTTGTGTAATATATTATTACATAAATTTAATGTCCACGAGGAAAAATTGAAATAATTATCGATGAATACTTTGGGGTTTTTTGTGTCTTCAGAACATATCCCACAGATACTTATGGTCCATCACTTCAACATTCTGAAATATCTTAATGTGAAAATTCTCAAGAAATGGGTAAAAGTATTTGATTAAATCCATGTTATTTCAATAACGAGTAGGATGGTGTTGTCCAGAAACGATTTGTCAAAAAAAATTCAAAGAAGATTTTCCTAGAACTACATTTTCAAACTAATTAATTTTCAATTTTATTTTTTTCTATAATTTTGTTCATTTTCTTCATAAATCCCTGAATATCCTTCGAATCCCCGAAAAGGGTTGCGCAAGACTACTTGTCTTTTTCACGAAAATATTCTCGAAAAAGAGCTAAGTTCTCTGAAGATCATAAACACAGAGAACTTAATTAATAATCTGATGGTCGTTGAATGGAACATTTCAGCCCAGAATTAAAAAAAAAAAACATTTCTTCTCAGAAATTTTTCGGTTCCCTGCGGACCTTCTTCACGGGTCGAAAATGTCAGGTTTCTGGGATTTTGTCTTTCTTGGGGGCTAAAGGGATGTCTTCATTGGGTAGATGGGTTCTGAGTCACACACTTCACGAACAATTTTACAGCGATATTTTACTTTTTACAAATAAGATTACTAGTTACTACACAAGTTAAACAAAATAAAATAATAATCTTTCTTGGCTACTAACTAATTTTCGCTTAACTCATTTAGTAACTTATTTGTAAAAAGTAAAATATCGCTGTAAAATTGTTCGTGGAGTGTGTGATTCAGGACCCATGTACCGCATGTACCCAATGAAGACATCCCTTTGGCCCCAAGAAAGACAAAGCCCCAGAAACCTGACATTTTCGACCAATGAAGAAGGTGCGCTTCGCAGGGCACCGAAATCTCTAGGAAGAAAAGATTTATAATCCAAAGACAAAATATTCATATTTTAATAGATTATTTTGTTCATGTTTTACGATGATGTTAACCCTTCCCATCCTATGATATTCAGTGGCCCCAGCTCTTTCTTCAAGGAAATATTTTCGCGAAGAACACAAGTTGTCCTATACAGCCTTATTTATAAGCTTGAAGAATATTCAAGGATTTATGAGAAAAATCGAGAAAATTACAGGAAAAATTAAATGATAGGAAATTAGTTTGTTCTAGGGAATTTTTCCTTGAATTCTCCTGCAAAAATCATTTCTGGATTCTGGACACCAACGTTCCGTATTGTACAATTATTGAGATAAATACGAGTTTAAACAAGCAATTTTATTAATTTCTTGAGAATTTTTACCTAAAGAAATCTCAGAAATTTGACGTGATATTCCTCCATAAATGTCTTGGGAGAACATGTTCATGAAACACCAAAAGGAAAACAAAAGTACTCATCCACTTGCATCCCCCACAAGAAAGGATTTCATTTTATTGCACTGTGTTTAAGGAAAAAAAGTTAGGTATTGTAGTTGATAACGAAATTTTTTATTAAATACCCAAGGCATTAATAAATTCATATGGAAAAATCATTAAAAAAAAAAAATTGTTGCATTGGACCACACTTGTAACAAATAAATTAAAATTTGAGTGATTTGATGAAGCCGGCTATGTAACGGAAATGATTTTGAAAATATCCCGCAATTAAAGAGTGAACGAGAGAGTGCGAGCGAGAGCAATGGCATGATTGAGAAATGACAGCTTCATTGAACAAAGCATTGAATTTCACGGATTTTTCTCCAGTTTTTCGCGAATTTAATGTTTTAGTAAATCAAATTACAATAATTTTCATCTCATAAAGGGTGTTTCTGTGTTTAAATGTGAATAATTTGCTCAAAAGTGCACAAAATATGAGCTGAAGCGGCTTCACACACACAACCACCATCCAGAAAAATCTGGATAAACTTCGTGACGGACATCAGAATTGGAGGTCAGATCTTTCATCATTGACTTGAGCTCCTTCATATCCTCAGAGGACGATACACCTTGAGCTGAAACCTGCTGTGAGGCTCGGCTGGCCTGTTGATTTATCTGATTCTCTCGACGAGCCACATCAGCATATGAAAACCGAGGATCAACACGTCCAGACTCAGAGGAGGCGCCGGGTATGATATGATTCGGGGGAGGATCCAACCGCTCGCGTCTTATTTGGAGCCTTCCACGAAGAGAGGGAAACATTTTGCTCTTTATCTGCTTGTAGATTCTGCATCCCTTGTAATTTGCTGGGTGATTTTGCTGACAGTTAGTGCATTGAACATTATTATCCCTTTTTTTCCTGGAGCAATCTTTAGATAAATGGAGTCCTGTACACTTAACACATTTAGGATCTCTATTGCAATATGACTTGGTATGATTGTAAGATTGACAATGGGTACATTGGGGAACCTGCGCTTTGGTTTTGGGGCTTCGAATTTAATTTTCATGTGCAATAAGACCTCAATTTTATAAATTTCACTATTATTGCTTTCAGGTGCAAGGTTTATATTAAACATAGGTAACGGTCTCTTTGAAATTCGATGCTTCGTGTTCCATATATCTCGCACAATATGGCCCTTGGAAGCAAGTTCCTCTTTTATTTCCCCCACATCAGCTGAAGAGTGCACATGCCTCAACACAATACGGAAGGACTTGTCATCTTTATATTGATATGAATGCAAAGGAATTTCTTTTTCTCTCAATCTCTTGAGAACGTTTCTGTACGACTCGATAGAGTTCACCTGAAATTTAATTTGATTATTACCCAATGTCTTCAACGAAAAATCGTTAGATGCACTTGAATTCAAAATTGCTGTCAATGTAGAGATTTGTTCCACGTTATGAAAAATGATTTGTGGAGGCTTCGGTTGATTGTGTCCAGACTGTTCGACATTGTCTACTGTCACGTCGGTTTGGGTGTCATCCGGAAGATCCTCCATTACGAGCTCAGAAAACTTATTTTCCGTGGGCAGTGCAGCTGTTAGGTAGTCACTAATCTTCGACTGTTTAGCCGGTTGTCCATTCGCCCGGGAGAGACTTTGTCTGTTACGTTTACCAGCCACATTTAACCAGCCCGATTCCGTATTGTTAACTTTGCTGATGCTGTCATTCATCATGGCGCGCAGATGTCAAGGCAATGAGACCCAACAACAAAATCAAAACTTCTAGAAATTAGAGTAAGGAGATCCACGAGAAATCGCCCTTCACAAAGAAGATCATGGAGCCCCCTCACCTGGAAAAATCTGCCGATATTTGGCTTAAAAACACAGATAGGTGTGAGTAAAATCCAAGAAAAACAGGAGCGTTTTAGAAATATAATATATAATAATAATATGTTTATTCCATCATCAAATCTCAGGAGGTCTATTCTGAACATCTTTTTGGTAAGAAAAAGATATATCTTTACACATGTACACAGAATTTGCATGACTGTATGTGTGTGAAAACATAATTTCAAAAATGCGCGAAGATCGCCAGCGCCATACGCGGTTAACGAAACGTACTTCTGTGTCTTTGTGTGTGTGACAAAATTGATCCTCAAAGAAAGTCGCGCAAAAATGACGGTAAGGTTATTTTATTTTAATTAAATACGATTAGGTGTATAATTTTGTGTTTATTGTTCTTAGGGACGAGTTACAAAGGAACAAAAGCGAGCTCTCCTAGATTTCATTGATATTCATTGGGCTGAGCTTTATGGACATGCCACTGTAGATGGCCAGCACACGCAGGAACATCTATGGGATGTTTTGGCAGAGAGATTAAACTCTATGGAGGAAGGAGGAGCTTGAAGAGACGGCAAAGGCTGGAAGGATACTTTCAACCACATGAAGACAACCTTCAAAATAAAACTAAGAAATCTCCGACAATCTCGTCATGAAACAGGTGGAGGTGAAATCTTAGAGAGACACCTACTGACGCCGGAAGATTGGTTGCTGGAGAAATTTCTGAGATGTGCTGGCGATGGACATCTCCAAATTGGAGAGATTGGGGTACGCGGAAGAACGAACGTAGCGTTTGCACTCCAGCGTCCGGAAGACTGTGATGGAACTGTACAACAAAGTGATGCCCGAGAGGTTAGTTTCACTTATAATTATATTTTTTTTTTTATTGAGAGATAAGAAGAGATTTATTGAGAGATAAGAGATTTCCCGACAATCTGTGAAATGCACTCTACATGTTAGTGGAGACTCATTGACACAGGTGGAGAAGTTCAAGTATCTCGGGGTGTTATTCACGAGTGATGGTAGGATGGAGGCAGAACTCTCGTCGCGAATCGGTCAGGCTTCTGCAGTAATGAGGGAGCTTGGCAGAAGCGTGTTGAGGAAGGTCGAGCTTAGTCGATCGGCTAAATTATCGGTTTTCAAAGCTGTGTTCATTCCTATTCTCACCTATGGTCATGAGATTTGGGTAATGACCGAAAGGGTAAGATCGCGAGTACAAGCTGCCGAGATGAGGTACCTTCGAGCGGTAAAGGGAATCACTCGTAGAGATCGAGTGAGGAATGTGGCCGTTCGTGAGGAACTAAGAATCGAGGAGCTGCTTCTTCGGGTTGAGAGATCACAACTTCGATGGTATGGACATGTTCAACGCATGAATGAAGAAAGATTCCCCAGAAAAGCTATGCAAGCCATTGTGAGGAGACCTCGGCCTCGAGGCAGACCTAGGACAAGGTGGCTGAATCAAATTCAGAATCTTGCCTTGGAACGCCTCGGGATCGAACCCGAACATCTTCCTGAAGTGGCGGAGGACCGACAGGCGTGGGCTGCTAGATTGGATGTCATGGGCCCGCGACCCCAATAGGGATAAGCGGTTGAAAATGAATGAAAAAAATGAATTTTTATTGAGAGAAATGGACGACAGTATTTCTTCTCCGCAACAAATTGATGTTCAGCCAACTTTATTCCATCATCACAGGTTAACCATGACAGAGAATTGGAGGCTGAAGTTCCGTCACAAGGCAGAGAACTGCCATCGAACATAAGAAGCTCTCCTCTACTGCCGCAAAATGCAGAAAATCTAGTACCACCAGAGCCACCTGCTGGTGAAGCACCTGTACCCCCAGAACCTCGTCAAAGAAGGACAAGGAATACCCGTCCACAAGGGAATCGGAGGAATGACGGCATTTCTATGACAAATATTGGAAGAGCATTGGCCTCCAGTGAGAGACTGGCCACTGCGATGGAACGACAGGCGGATTCGGTGGATAATCTTGTAAGAGGACAGACTGCGATTGAACTATCCTTAGTTTTACTCAATCTTTTATTTATTTCGGCTACACATCTACATATGTTGGCTTGGCACCATCGACTGACTGACACTTCAATTATTATCCCTGTTTGGTCAAGGAGCCCTTACCTTTGAAATAAAATGATGTAAAGCAAATTGGTTAGATAAGGGGAGCCGGGGGAACCTCTACTCCTTTAATTGTGAGCTCCTTACCTTTAAAATAAATGTGAAAAAGGAAGAGGTATATTTGTAATGCAATGGTAAGCCCCTTGGAGTTTGTGTCTCACTCCTCACCTTTGAAATAAAATAAATGAAGAAAATTAGACAAATTAGGAGCCAATCTGGTGAGAAGGTCAAACGGGCTGAAGGTGATAAAGCCTCCTTGTCTTCTCCTTTGTTCAGCAAGATGCCTCCAAACCTTTGGGGTTTTCCTCAGAATCCTCTGCCTAGAAACCACTTTCAATGTCTGGATTCAATCCACTCACTTCGCAAGTCTTCACTAAAACACACTTTTATTTCTTTTGACGAATTTATTCTGATTTAGACTGAGATTTAAACTGAAGAAAAATTCGCGTGTATTTTGCATAGAGAGCTTTTTTCACAAGTGACAATTAACTGTGCTTGATCAGTGATGACTCATTGATGAGTCATTCGGATGAGATTGGAGAACCCACCGCTGGCGACTTGTGGCGTTGAACTAAATTGGCGCCTTTTCCTGTGTTGGCGCCAACAATCCCGGTTATCCGGGTTTTATTTGCGGCAGTGCTGCCAACTGATACAACAGCCGTCCCCCTCGAAAAATGAAAAAGAACTTTACATGAACTAAAACAAAGAAAGAATAAATAAATTTACATGAAATTTGAGAGAAAGTAAAATTATATGTTTAAACAAGTATGGGAGGCGACTGTTGCATAATTCAGAGGTTAGGGCGGTTCGGAGCTTTGATTATTCTTTGTGAACGACGAGGTTCAAAAACTTCAACAGATTGGGGAGGGGGCATCGCTTTCGATGGTTCTTCATCTGTACTACCCAGCTGATCTTCAGCATCTTCAAATTCACTTGAATCCCCATCACTATCAGTTGAGACTGCTCGAGCTTTACCTACAGGGTTATGTTCGTTTAACTCCTGCTCATCTTGCTCCAATCTAATACTGTCCTGCTCTTTCTCTTCCCGACTGTTGGACGCATTTTCGATTTGTGGAGTTTCCGGTACACCTCCACCTTCACCAATGATACTCTCATCTTCTTCAACACCCCCTGATCTGCTACTACCGACATTTTCTGTTCTACTCACGTCATTTCCTACCTTTCTCAACTGATTAACATGCCGCTTCCATTCTCTACCATCATCTAACTTGATAAAGTAATGGACTTTTCCCAATCTTTGTGAAATCCTCCCGAATTTCCATTTGGCACCCCAGCTACCGTAATTACGTGCTGCAACTCTTTCTCCCTCTTGAAAATTCCTACGCGTGGTAACCTCAGAGGAGCTCTTTACTATGTCTTCTCGCGGAACAATTAGATCCAGTCTTGACTTAATCTGTCGATTGAAAAGTTTCACACTAGGTGAAACACCCGTGGTGGCATGTGGAGTTCGGCGGTAGTTTAGCAGAATACTGCAAAGTTTCTGATCTAGTTCGGATTTATCTACTTCTCTCAATACTTCTAATTTTTCCTTGATAGTACACACGTATCTTTCGGCCTGACCATTAGTAGCCGGATGAAAAGGCCCTCCCGTCTTGTGTCGTATTCCGTTCTTTTCGCAAAACTCACGAAATTGTAGGCTCATGAATTGTCTTCCCTGATCAGTTACGAGTATATCACAGAGTCCGTGAACTACAAAAATTTCGCTCAACATTTTGATTGTTGTTGTAGTAGTCATATCATTGCAAACTTTTACTTCTGGCCATTTAGAAAAGGAGTCCACCAAAATGAATAAATATTTACCCTAAACTGGTCCGGCATAATCCGCGTGTACACACTGAAATGGTTTACTAGAATCCTCTCAAACATGAGTAGAATCTTTCGGCGGATATGACCTGTTTTCTTGGCAAATCGTGCAATTCAATACATTTTCTTCTATATCCTTGTCCATCCCTGGCCACCAACAGTACCCTCTTGCAATTGCTTTCATCCTCGTCATTCCAAAATGACCATCGTGAATTTTAAGGAGTATTTTGTCTCTCAAAACCGGGGGAATATACACTCGTCTTCCTCTTATTAGACAACCTCGACATAGACTGAATTCCGTTTGTTCGATCTCAAATCGATCTTTTCGCGGAACATTTTTTCCGTCTTGGAGCCCTTTAATAAGACGTTCAATCTCGCGAGATTTCTCAGTCTCAATCCTAATTTGCTCCGCAGTAACGGGCAACGTGTTCAACAAATTTATTTGAAGAACTTCCGGTTCGTTCATTTCAAAATTATTTTCATTTCACGCCGGTAACCTTGAAAACACGTCCGCATTAGCATTATCGGCCGATTTTTTGAAACGAATATCAAAATCAAATGCTTGCAAAAATATCGCATAGTGTTGCATACGCATAGCCGCGTAAGCCGCGTAAGCCGGAATCCCCTTTTGTAGATTGAAAATCTTCGTTAAAGCCTGATTGTCAGAAATCAAGGTAAAACAACGCCCGTAAATATATTGGTAAAATTTCTTTATACCAAAAACTATCGCGTATGCTTCCCTGTCAATCTGGGAATATCTCTTCTGGGTGTTCGAAAGTGTCTGAGACACATACTGAATTGGTCGCTCCGATCCATCTGGATATTTGTGACTTAGCACAGCCCCAACTCCCACAGGACTAGCATCTACAGCCAAAATTAGCTCTTTCTTCGGGTCATAATGAACAAGGAAACTTTCACTTGACATTTATTTTTTTACCGTGAGAAAAGCCCTTACGCAATCTTTCGTCCACCTGAAGGGCTCATTTTCTTTTGTGAGTTCAGTAATAGGGTGGAGAACCGTGCTAAGATTCTTAAAGAAGCGCGCGTAATAATTAATGAATCCCAAATACGACTTAGCTTCATCCTTCGTCTTCGGACGCGGCATGTTCTCGAGTGCGAGAACCTTCTTAGGACTCTTATGAATACCGTCTTTATCGATAGTGTACCCACAATACTCGATTTTGTCCTCAAAAAAACTACACTTTTCCAAATTAACCCTCATGTTCCGACGATCAAGTCTACTCAAAACTTCTTTCAGTCTTTCCATGTGGGTCTTATCGTCCGGGCCAGTAATTTTAATGTCGTCCAAAAAAACTGATACCCCTGGAATATCGCGCAATTCAGAATCCATGAGTCTCTGCCAAATTCCTACCGCCGAAGCCACCCCATACATTAACCTGGTAGGTTGATACAAGCTCTTATGTGTGTTAAGAGTCAGCAACTCTCTGTCCTGTTCCCTTACCTCCAGCTGCAAATATGCTTGAGTGAGATCTAACTTTGAAAACTTTTGTCCCCCTGCCATGTTCGCAAACAATTCCTCTACAGAAGGTAAAGGATGCTTATCAATAATCAATTGAGGGTTAATCGTCATGTCATAACTTCCACAAAGTCTGACATTTCCATTGGCTTTGAAAACTGGAACTGCAGGGGACGCATACCTGCTCTGGTTGACTTTAACCAGTATTCCTTCCCTAACCAAACGATCGATCTCATTTTCCACCGCTTCTTTTTTTGGAATTGGGACATTTCTATGTTTCAGGAACACTGGACTTGCATTTTCTTGTAATTTTAATTCCGCTTGCATCCCCTCAATTTTCCCTGTTGTTTTCTCAAATACCCTCTTAAAATCTTTTTTTAGTTCAGAGACTAATTTAGTCTTATCAACCTGACTTTCCTGGGCTTCAATTTGCCTAATATCAAGCAACACCTTGTTCCAATTAACCCATTTAGCTCTTTTGATCCATTCCCTTCCAAGTAGTGGGGGTCTCAAGCGATCTTCTGTGAAGTAAGATTCACATTCCGCAACACCCGCTTCCCAATCAGTGCTGAAACCCTTATGAACCCCACAACTCCCCCATAATGCAAGAATTCTTTCTTGGTGGGAATTATAGTTTCATCAGGGAAAAAATCATCTTTATACTTTAAACCCGCGATAGAAATGCCCGAGCCACTGTCAACCTCGAATTTTACAAAATCTGAAACTGATTTGTTGTTAATAAATTTGAATTTCAAGTAAACCTTGGGCTCGACGATTTAATCCACGTGCAAGATGTCATCGACTTCGTTGACTCGTTGAATTTTCTTCTCAGCTGCCTTGGTCTCAGTTTTCTTGTTGTTCTTCTGCTTGCAAACCCTCTGGAGATGACCGGTTTGTCCACATTGATTACATGTAGAATTTTCATGGAAGCAGTTGTTGGCCAGGTGATTTTTTATCCCACAACGGTAGCACCTAACCTCCTTTTTGTTCTCCTTTTGCTCATTTGGTTGAATCTTGTGCACATCCGTCGCCTCCAACTGCAATGTATCTTGTTTGGTTGCTTTTGCTGTCATATCCTCCTTCCCCTTCTCGGAGGATTCCATCGATTTAGCAATCTCCAAAGCACGTTCCAAACTGAGGTCCTTCTATTCCAACAATCTCTTTTGGACATCTTTGTCCCACAATCCAAACACAAACTGATTTCGAAGGGATTTGTTGAGATTGTCACAGCTATTACATCCCAAATTGCAATATTTCGTGAGACCTCTCAAAGCTGCCATGAAATCATCCATACTTTCACCTTCTTTCTGGATTCTCTTTCTGAAGTTCACGTTCTCAACGATCTCCAGTGTCTTTGGATCGTAATAATCCTCCATAATCTGAATCAACTCATTGTAAGAGAGATCTTTCGGCTCCCTAGGTGTAATAATATTACACAGCTGATCATAAGATTCCAGATTCAAGTAGAAAATAATCCATTCTTTCTTCATCGTGTTTTCAGAAATCTTGTACAGATTAAAAATTGTCTCCATTCTTCCAAGCCAACGACGCCATTTTCCTCTCAAAGCGGGAAATTCCTTGATGTTCGTGGGCATTTGAAACGATGACGTCACAACTCTTTGCCCTCCGACCCTATTTGCATTTCCTTGGAAATCTCCTTGATTTCCATCACTGGAACTTGCTCCATCACCTTGAGCAGTATCATTAGCTCCTCCTTGAGGCATTTTCGATGTCGTCGCCACTGAACTATCCTTAGTTTTACTCAATCTTTTATTTATTTCGGCTACACATCTACATATGTTGGCTTGGCACCATCGACTGACTGACACTTCAATTATTATCCCGGTTATCCGGGTTTTATTTGCGGCAGTGCTGCCAACTGATACAACAGCGATGATAAATATTTTTGCTGTAAGCCTCCAGGAATTAAAAAACTTGATTACCCGTCGTTACTCCGGAAACATTGCTGATTGAAATGGCAAAAATAATTTCTGTTGGGAAAATCTTTATTCTCCTCCAATTTCCTCCTTACATCCCTCAATCCTCAAATATTCAATTTCCTCTCTCGTTTTCCCTGTCTTCCTTCCTTCTGGGTCCAACGAATGGGGGCGACGGGCTATGCCCATCCAGCCCCTGCGCTTCCCGGTGGAGCGCTCCCACGGTGGTCGAGATGGGAAAAGTTGAGAGGTGACTTGCGGCAGAGGGTATACTCCGGGAAGCTCGCACTGGGCTTCAGTCTTTTGGGGGCTCCCGGTGGCTTCAGTGGCTTGGTGGCGATGATGGTGGAGCCGGTGACTTGGGCTGGTGGAATTGGCGGTGATGGGCTGGTGGAGCTGGGCGAGGTGATGTTACCTCCTCGGCGGTCGGTGGTGGAAGAGACCGATTGGCGCTCTTTTGCTTATCAGCTGCTGCTGATTTTTCTACCTCCTCTCCTCGTCGCCAGCGCCCTCGTCGCCTCAGCAGGGCAACACACTCCACAGTTTTAAATTTAAATATGTTGCACTCGCAACACACACCCCGGGGTCACCAAAAAAAAGAAGAGAAAAAAAAGATTTTGAACCCCCCAGGGGGCAATAAGCCACAGTCTCAAAAAAATTAACAAACATCTCATCAATGATAACAATTACAATTAATAGGTAGTAGAGCAAAACAAAATGAGTAGTATTAGAGAGCAACAAATGTGAGAGAGAGAGAAAAAATAAAATTTAGAATTAATAGTTATAAGTCAAAAATGTTAAGGATTTCGCATCGATAGGCCGACCTAATTACTAGCGCCAGCGAAATAACTTAACTATAAGTTTAAAGTTTTAGGTATCTTAAAGAAAATAGGATATGCTATTATTGTGGAGGACTACCCAATTTCGATTATCAAGGGGGATCATTATTACACGATCCATTAGGGAATTACGGTACAAGAATGGTCACGATTTTATCGCCCAAATCTCCCGCCTCAGCACCATTATAATCCGATCAGGATTTCAGCTATTCCGCTGAAGAACATTCCGCGTAAAAATGTAGAAGCGGGAAGGAGAGTCTCAGCCGAATTACAATGTTGGGGAAAGAGAAAGCCTGAAGGGCAAAGAGAAAACCCCTTTTTCCACCGACACTGCCCTATTGCCTCGAATAATTGATATAATAAAATTTTACTCGAGAAACTACATCCCGATCAGAAAAATGTGGCTGCCTCTAACTGCAGAGAAATGGGAAACAAATCGCTACCGAATACAGTGCATTACAATCGGAAAAAAAGTAAAATAAAATAGATAATCGAATTAAGGTGTCCGAAATTATATGTGACGTCAAAACTGACGAAAGAGAAAAATAATTAAAGTGTTTGCCAAAAGGATTAATTGGTTTTGTCGTCTTGACAAAATACCAAATCAATATAATAGTGATAACAAGAAGTGCTACTTACTTATAATTCCCAAGGGACACTGCTAGCAATGTGTCTTAAAAGGGGATAACAATTTGATGATCGAAATAGCCGAACTTAGTTCGCTTCAGCATAAGGCTGGGCTATATATGTATCAATCATCTCGATCAAGATGAACACCTAAAGGTGGAGGACCATAATTTTAAATTAGGTCTGTCCATCATGAACGAAGGCCTACTTATCAACTTCTCCATTCACAGGAAAAAAAATAAAGTTAAATAAAATTAATATTAAGGTCTCTCTGCACGTTACCCGCTCATACACCCGTACATAGATTAAGTTACGTTAACCGAAGAAAATTCCAGAAACAATGCCCATGTTGTTGCTAAAAAAAAATCCGTCCTGCCTTAAAAAATCCCTTAGCCTGGCTTGATGTCCTTACGGTGGAATACTGCCTTACGACGGGTGTTCAAATCTTCCAACTCGTAAGTTTGTCCGCGAACGGACACCACCTTGCTCTTCACCCATGGACAAAACTTCGCCTGAATCTTTTTATTGGCATCAGACAACGTGAAGGATCGCCTATAGACCACGTCACCCACGGAAAATCTACCCGGCTTCTTACGTAAATCGTATCGCTTCTTGGAAGACTCATGGGATTTCTTTGACCTATCCATGGCTTTCTGTCTGGCCAATTTTAATTCCCTTATCCTCTCGCCAATCGATGGAATCGTATTAGCATCGGAATGCGTGTACTCATCCCCATGTGAGATCATATTCTGCCCAAAATTTAAATAGTACGGAGAGAATTGTGTAGTGTCGTGTACCGAGGATCGCATTGCCATCCCGATTTCGGCTAAATACTTTGGCCAATTGGTGTGTTTAGACCCGATATACGATCTGATAGCAGTAACAATAGTCCTATTTGCTCTCTCGGTGGGATTGGCTTGTGGGGTATACCCTGAGGTAAACCATTGGGCAACACCGAGGTTTCTCAAAAAAGACTGAAGTTGAGCGGATTTGAAACTACTACCATTATCGGTCAGAAGGACACGAGGGACTCCGAACTGTGGGAAAACATTTTGGGACAAAATTTTGATAACTGAGTTTGCTGTGGAATTTCGGAGAGGGTATAAAAGGACATACTTGGTCAGCTTGTCGATTAAGACTAGAATAAAGCGATGGCCCATAGTACTAGGTACTAAGGGTCCAATAAAATCGGCTGATAGATGTTCCCAGGGACGTGATGCAACTACATGATTACCCATCGGAGGTGTTAAATCATAATTCGGGGCTTTAGATTTCTTGCAAGTTTCGCATTTACGGATGTAATTGCGCACATCTGTGCGAAGGCAAGGCCAATAAAAATATTCCGTAACTCTGCGGAAGGTCTTAAAGAACCCGAAATGTGCCGAATTGGGATCATCATGGTATTTCCGCAAAATGGCCTGACGTTCACCCCTAGGGACACAGCATCTCCACCTAAAACTATACGTTCCCAAAGGAGTTTTATAGCGGATATACTTATAAAGCCGGCCGTCTTCTAATTTATACTCCGGAAGGCTGCTCGGGGATTTCGAGACTTGGTCATATAGGAACGTATACCATTTATCATCCCGGGTCGAAATGGTATTAACGTTCCGTGAAAGGAAATCCGCTATTACATTACTTTTACCGGGACGGTGGACTATGTCAAAGTCAAATTGCTGAAATTCCAACAACCATCTTCCTATACGACCACGGGCTTGCTTCTGGGATAAGATCCACTGGAGTGCAGAATGATCTGTCTCCAAAGTGAACTTGGTATGAAGCAAGAACTGGGAAAACCTTCGAAGACAAAATAGACAAGCCAAGGCTTCTTTTTCTGTAGTGGAGTATTTCTGCTCAGCCGCCGTGAACTTTCTCGAAATATAGCAAATAACTCCTTCCTCATTACCTACTCCCTGAACAAGGACTCCCCCCGCCCCAACATCACTAGCGTCAGCACGCACTATGAAGGGTTGAGAGTAGTCTGGAAGTTTTAAAATAGGGGCAGATACAAGGAGCTGCTCTAATTCCGAAAAGCTACGGTCAGCCTCTGGAGACCATTCAATCCTTAAAGGATTACCTTTTAAAAGGTCAGTTAAGGGAGCCGAAATACTCGCGAAATTTGGGATGAAACGCCTGAACCATCCTGCCATACCGAGAAACTGACGTAATGCCTTGGGTGTTTTAGAGACAGGAATATTGCAGATGGCTTGGACTTTACCATCATTTGTACTTAGACCCTGAGTGCTTAAAGTGTACCCCAGATAGTCTAACTCTGACATACAGAATTTAGACTTCTCCAGGTTGATGGAAAGATTGGCTTTCTTCAAACGACCAGCGACCTCATTTAAAATTTTCAGATGGGATTCAAAATCTTGAGTGAGAACAATGATATCGTCCAGAAAACAAAAGACATTGGGCTTTAAATCGCAACCAATAACTATATCCATCAGTCGCGCCATCGTCATAGGACTATTTACTAAGCCAAAAGGCATTCTTCTCTAGCAGTACATCTTTCGTCCTGGGATAGCGAAACTAGTTTTGATCTGAGATTCTTCATCGAGCGGGATTTGCAAGAATGCGTCACTCAGATCGATGGATGATAGATATTTGGAGCTTTCTATTCGATTAATAATGCTTTCAAGATTTGGAATAGCATAAGCATCTCTAATTGTGACATTATTTAAACCTCGAGCATCAATGCAAATTCTAATTTTGCCCGATTTCTTCATTTGAATATTAGGAGGTGAGTTCCATGGAGAAAAAGAGACTTCCCGAAGTACCCCCATCCTAACCAGTCTCTGAATTTTAATATCCACTGCGGGAAGAAGATGATATGGGACGGGATAAGATGGTTCCTTACGGGAGGGTTGTCTCCAGTGTCTATCGTGTGCTTTAAAACATCCGTGCAACCGAAAAAGTCCTCAGTAGTGATTAAAAAATTTTTGATGGATTTTTCTAACTCCAGTCGTTCAGACTGGGAGAGCAGAATTTGATTATCCTGTGAATCAGGGACTGTTGAAAGTGCATTCAACAAAACTGGTTGTATGCCAAAGGCATGCCAAAAATCCATCCCCAAAGTAAAGGGTATGGAAATTTCAGGGACAAGCAGGGTGGGAATCAATTCTGTTCTGCCATTGAAAGTTACCATTAAATCGACTACTTTGGTGGATAAATAAGTTGAACCATCGGCTACACGCACAACGATATTCGAAATTCTTGGGACTAATTTTAGAATTTTTACTAAGTTCATGCAACCACAGCCTAATATACTCTGAGACGCTCCACTATCCAATAAAGCCATAGCCTCCTCAATGTCAAAAATTTTAACTTTAATATAGGGACGATTTTCCCCGTTAGGGTATATAATAAAGGATTCTACCTCTGAAGGAGGAACAGAATCATCAGAAATTAAGGACTCATTGTCTGACTCAAATTGTATTAAATCTCCCACTGTATTTGAATTTACATTAATGGTATCAACAAAAGAAATGAGATCTTGGTCATTGGAATCATCCATAGAGAGGTTTTTTGGAGATTCCGCGACCTCAGACTCTCTGTCTACTACTGGGTCGCATTGGGTTCCCCCTGTTGAGGGTTGCAAACTGGACAAAGTCCATAAATAGTGCCGGTCTTACCACACTTGAAACAAAGGTATTTGGGTCTTGTTGGGCAACTTCTAACATTATGGGAACTGCTCTTACAATGAATACAAGAATTCTTTCTGGATTGTGAATTGGAGTTGGAATTGGGATTGGAATTGGAATTGGAGTTGGAAGATTGAGAAGTACCCCCAGCACCATTCGATGAGTTACTCCCCCCGCCCTGTCTCTGAGTTGAGGAAGAATTGGTATTTCGCCCCCCATTCCGCCCATTACCACGTGAAGAGGAATTTCTCCCCCCACCCCTTCCAGATTGACTGGAATTACCCGAGGTTGAGGAATTGTGCCCCCCACTTCGCCCCCTTTGATCAGAAGTCCTGGCCAGAGACTCTCAATTGTTTGTGGATGACTCCTGGGAACTCCCTATCTCGTTAAATCGCACATTTCTGGGACGATCCAAAAAAGCATAGGAACGGTTCCTCTCAATGAGTTTTAATTTTTGGGATAGCTCCGCTAATGTTGGGATTTCATATAGAAGAAGAGCATTAGACAGAGAGTAATGGAGATTTCTACGGATGAGACGAACTTTCTCGGCTTCCGAAATTTCTTCATCCAGCTCCTCAAAGAGAGCTAACATGGATGCAAGAAAAACTTCTGCGTTCTCCCCCACCCCCTGCTTTCGATCCTCAATCTTCTTTCTAATCGAGAAGTCGCTCTCAAGGTTGCAGAAAGCATTTAAAAACTTCTCGCAGAACTCTTCCCACGTACAACTCAAAAGATATTCCGAAAAGGAATCATACCACGTTTCAGCCCCATCGGAAAGTAAGAGTCTTATAGACCAAACCACCTCCTGCAGAGAAACGCCCTGAATCATTACCATTCTCTCAACATCCCGCAAGAAGATTTTGGCCTTTTTCCCCTTGCGGTCACCAGAGAACCTAATTCCCCAGTCCTTTAACTGCAGGGGTTTCAATCTACGTGGAGCTGGTGTAGGAAACGGGTTGAGGCATGATAAAATTTGGGGTTGAGAATCCCTAAATTCCCCAGAATGGACAGAACTAGATCTGCTAAAGGATCGAGATCTTCTACCAGAACAGGAAAGTTTCAATTGTTCCATGGAGTCCTGAATATTTTTCAGAATATACTCAAGCCCTTTTATTTGGGCACTCTGAACATTAAACTGCTCAACCGTAACAAATTGGGGTTGGGGCCTATCTTGAGGCTGAGACACCGTGAATCCAATATTTGGGATGTCGAAAGTATCCCTACGGTCTTGCGAAAAGTTCTGAGGCGGATGGTTGAGATATTCTGGGACAAAGGACTCACTGGTGGCAGAAAGTTTGGATGAGGGCTTCTCAAATGGTACCTTCTTCTTCTCCTGGACATAACAGTTCGAAAATAGGGACTTTTTTGGGCTTTTCAGACGTTTAGTCTTTTGGACAGGTTAGGACGAGGAATAGCGCCCCCCACTTTTCCCGAGGCAGCATAATTCTTCAACTGTTCCCTGAATTGTTGCCTAAAATTTGCAAGTGCAGCAAGGGCAGGACCATAAAGGGCATTTTTGGGATCTCGAGGGTCTGATGTGAATTTCAATTTATTTTCGATGTGCTGAAACATTGTGAAAATCTCAGCTTGCTTCGAAAAAAGGACCTCGATATTCCCTTCTTGCTCTCTAAATTTTTTAATAACTTGTAAGGTGTCATCCCTAATTTTTTTAGCATCGCCTTCAACGGGAAATAAAGGGTTTCCACCAGCAATAGCAACCTTTAAAAGATCGCGGGCTTCTTCTAATGAAGCTGGCCATTTAATTCCCCTGGCCTGTAATTCCCAATCCACTTGGTCTTCTGAGAGAAATTTTGGATTGAAATCCTCCATCTCTAACAGAGAACTTCCCAAAAGAGGGTAAAAATAGCCGAAAAAAATCTTCAAAAAGGGGAAGAAAAAGAAAAAAAATGTCCAAATACACTCCTTTTTCACAGAAAATGGATGAAAAATCCAGAAAACTACACCTAATATCGATAGAAATTACCAGAGAAAAAAAATCTCCAACGGAAAATCACAAAGAAATTATTACGCAATAAATTACACGACGACAAGTAACAAATTCACATTCTCTCCCACGAGCCAAATTTTTTATTACCCCACCGTTAGGCCAATCGAATTCACTCCTAATGAGTTGCAAAAATCACCGAGAAATGCACTGATAAGATGTCAATGAACTCTTGGGAGCCAAATAAACCATGGGAAAACTTGAAAATCTACTCACGATTTCTTTTTGCGTCGGGCGCCAAAATGTTGGGAAAATCTTTTATTCCTCCTCAAATTCCTCCTTACATCCCTTCACTCCTTTTCTCATAAATTTCCTCTCCTTTTTCCCCGTCTTCCTTCCTTCTGGGTCCCACGATCAAGGCAGGGACTATGTCCCACGCTCCCCTGTGCCCTCCGATGAGGGCACTCCCTCGGCGGTTGAGATGGGAAAATTGAGAGGTGGATTGTGGCGGAGGATGTGCGGGAAGCTCAGCACTGGGCTTCGTGTTCTCGGGGCTCCCGGTGGCTTCAGTGGCTTTGTGGCGATGATGGAGCTGGCGAAGACTTGGGCTGGTGGAGTTTGGGCGAGGTGATGTTGCCTCCTCGGCAGACGGTGGTGGAAGAGACCGATTGGCGCTCTTTTGCTTATCTCTTTTGCCGCTCAAGAACATCAGCTGCCGCTGATTTTTCTACCTCCTCTCCTCGTCGCCAGCGCCCTCGTCGCCTCAGCAGGGCAACACACTCCACAGTTTTAAATTTAAATATGTTGCACTCGCAACAATGTTCATCTTGAACACTTGCAATGACCAATGTCCAAAATGAGTGCATGCACCTCAGCATATGCAAGCTTGCATTAAGTCCCCAAATAAAACTCTTTTGTAAAGAATTATGTAGAGGAGTTGGAAAAGAGCGTGGAACGAATAAACACCTTAAGAGAATGAAGTGTGTTTTACTCAAGAACATTTTTATTATTACATGGCGATCCTGCCAGCTCAACTAGAGTTTTCGCGAAATATAGTGAAATAAGTTATAGAGTTAGTTTAACTAGTGAAAAAGTAAAAGACAATGCAATTAATTAAGATAATAAAATAAGGGACAGATAATCCTAACCGGCTTATGTAGGTGAGATTCTTAACGTGAGCTAACTCGGAGTGCATGCAAATTCGATTTAGAGCTGAAGTTGGGAGACGCCATTCAGTTATCTTGAATCAAATTCGTGAAATTATACAAATTTTGTATTTAAACCAAAATATCAAGGATTTGGATGAACTGGCACAAAAGTGATATATGGGTGAAATGTCGACCAGAATGTACTCTATAATTTTCCTATAGAACATGATCTCATCGATTACTCAGAAGCCAAGATAAGCGACGTTTTTTGTTTCTTAACTTGTTTTTTCATCCAGAGTGCCCCAAGTAGTCATTTGTTGAACTTCAACTATATCAAAGAATTGTTGTATTTTGTGGGACTTTCCATTTAAAACCCTATTTTAAGTGTCTTGGCTTGGTGGAGTAGAGGCAGTCAAATTGGCATCTGAGTGATTTCAAAGCGTTATTATGGGAAAAATCAATTTTTTCACACTTAAACGGCAAAATCGGAGTGATAGCGTAGTCTGAGTGGAAAATGATGTATGGACGAAATGTAGAGACAAATGTCCTCTACAATTATGTCGAAGTAATCATCAAAATCGGTTCAGCGACAGTCGATATAATTGAGGTTATGTGATATTGAAATTGGTTTTTTGACTGTGGCGCCCCTGGTGTTGGTCCCACGAAGTTCAAATGTTCTAGAAAGTTGTAGTATTTGGTGAGATCTTTCGTTTAAGCCCTCATTCATCAAAATCGGTCACATAGAACCGGAGATATGATTTTTTAAATTTTGTGAACTTTGACCCCTCATATCTCCGGTTCTATTGAAACCACAGCGCACATACGCACCATTTTGGAAACGTCCTAGACTGGACTACAACATACTAAAAGTTCATTAACTTGCACAATGCCGTTTTTGAGAAAAGTGACTTTGAATTTCGATGAATTTTGACGCTATCACAGCGCCACCTGTAGTGACTTTTTGAACTTCCATCTGAAAGTGCTTATCGAGACGAAACCAAAAAGGTAAAATTTATGTCGATATGTTAATTAAAACCGGAGATAGGGGCCGGTCAATGTTCGAACTTTGACCCCTTATAGCTCGGGTCAGGGGTTATGGATCGACTTAAGGTTTTTTTTGTTTGATAGGTATAATCAACGGCTACAACATACTAAAATTTCAGCCCGATTGCATAAGGAATTTTTGAGTTATTTAACTTTTAAGATTTAAAAATTTTCTTTTTAATAATAGCGCCCCTAGCGGTGGTTTTATGAACTTGCGATGTTAGAAGAGGAAGTGGCATTTCACGAGAGCTTTCCAAAAAGCCCTCATTTTTTAAATTCTGACAATTAAAACCGGAGTTATGGCCATTTTAAGAAAAAATTTTTCGACCCTTATAGCTCAGGTCAGGGGGGTCGGGGGACCTTAAGTTTGGTATTGATGGAAAGCTCTAAGGCCCAGCTATAACATACTAAAATTTGAGCCCGATCGATGCCATAGGGCCGGAGCTATTGAGAAAACAAAAAAAGGGGGGTCTTCAAAATGTTGGAAGGAGGGGTGGGGGGTGGGGGGTCAATGCACCATGTTGCAATTTTCACCCGATATTAGGTGAGATTCTTAACAATCTCACCTACTATAATCCTAACAAAATTTCATGTCGTCCGATCGACCTCAAATTTGGCCAAAATGTGTTTCAGCACTTCCTGATCACGAATATATATGTGGCTAATTTACGTTCCCGGCCGGCCGGCCGGCCGGCCGGCCGGCCGGCCGGCCGGCCGCTCTTTGGAGCTTAATAGCTCCTAAACTAAAAAAGATATCGACTTGCGGTTTTCGGCAAAGGTTATATATCGGGTGAAAATTGCAACTTGGTGCATTGACCCCCCACCCCCCACCCCTCCTTCCGACATTTTGAAGACCCCCCTTTTTTTGTTTTCTCAATAGCTTCGCCCCTATGGCATCGAGCGGGCTCAAATTTTAGTATGTTATAGCTGGGCTTTAGAGCTTTCCATCAATACCAAACTTAAGGTCCCCCGACCCCCCTGACCCGAGCAATAAGGGTCCAAAAAACAATTCTTAAAATGGCTATAACTCCGGTTCTAATTGTCAGAATTTAAAAAGTGAGGGCTTTTTGGAAAGCTCTCGTGAAATGCCACTTCCCCTTCTAACATCGCAAGTTCATAAAACCACCGCTAGGGGCGCTATTATTAAAAAGAAAATTTTTAAATCTTAAAAGTTAAATAACTCAAAAATTCCATTGTGCATCGGGCTGAAAATTTAGTATGTTGTAGCCGTTGATTATACCTATCAAACAAAAAAACCTTAAGTCGATCCATAACCCCTGACCCGAGCTATAAGGGGTCAAAGTTCGAACATTGAGCGGCCTCTATCTCCGGTTCTAACTAACATAACGACCTAAATTTTACCTTTTTGGTTGCGTCTCGATGAGCACTTTCAGATGGGAGTTCAAAAAGTCACCACAGGTGGCGCTGTGATAGCATTAAAATTCATCGAAATTCAAAGTCACTTTTCTCAAAAACGGCATTGTGCAAGTTAATGAAATTTTAGTATGTTGTAGTCCAGTCTAGGACGTTTCCAAAATGGTGCGTATGTGCGCTGTGGTTTCAATAGAACCGGAGATATGAGGGGTCAAAGTTCACGAAATTTAAAAAATCATATCTCCGGTTCTATGTGACCGATTTTGATGAATGAGGGCTTAAACGAAAGATCTCACCAAATGCTACAACTTTCTAGAATATTTGAACTTCGTGGGACCAACACCAGGGGCGCCACAGTCGAAAAACCAATTTCAATATCACATAACCTCAATTATCTCGACTGTCGCTGAACCGATTTTGATGATTACTTCAACATAATTGTAGAGCACATTTGTCTCTACATTTCGTCCATACATCATTTTCCGCTCAGACTACGCTATCACTCCGATTTTGCCGTTTAAGTGTGAAAAAATTGATTTTTCCCATAATAACGCTTTGAAATCACTCAGATGCCAATTTGACTGCCTCTACTCCACCAAGACACTTAAAATAGGGTTTTAAATGGAAAGTCCCGCAAAATACAACAATTCTTTGATATAGTTGAAGTTCAACAAATGACTACTTGGGGAACTCTGGATGAAAAAACGAGTTAAGAAACAAAAAACCTCGCTTATCTTGGCTTCTGAGTAATCGATGAGGTCAAGTTCTACGGCAAAATTATAGAGAACATTCTGGTCTACATTTCACCCATATAACACTTTTCTGTCAGTTCATCCAAATCCTTGACATTTTGGTTCAAATACAAAACTTGTATAATTTCACGAATTTTATTCAAGATAACTGAATGGCGTCTCCCTACTTCAGCATCAAATCGAATTTGCATGCACTCCGAGTTAGCTCACGTTAAGAATCTCACCTACATAAGCCGGTTAGGATTATCTGTCCCTTTAACCTTTGCCGAAAACCGCAAGTCGATATCTTTTTTAGTTTAGAAGCTATTAAGCTCCAAAGATCGGCCGGCCGGACGGCTGGCCGGCCGGCCGGGAACGTAACTTAGCCCCCCATATATTCGTGATCAGGAAGTGGCGAAACACATTTTGGCCAAGTTTGAGCGCGATCGGAGGACATGAAATTTTGTTAGGATTATAGTAGGTGAGATTGTTAAGAATCTCACCTAATAACACTACTGTGAAAAAAAATCTAAAGACAAAAAGTTATGAAATAAGTGAGAAAAACAGCTGTTAGTGAAATTACACGTCAAATTTTCATCTGTAAATCAACGGAAAATAATTCAGCAAAATGGGCGCAAAGTGTACATGCCCTATAGACGAAGGGAAAACGACTGTGCTCCAGACTGGTGCTGCTAATGCTGCATCAATGCAGACGATGAAGAATGGAAGCGACAACGATTACTCTCAGAAGGATGTGTATTTCATCATTGGTATTACGGTAGCGGCGACTCTGTTTCTACAGATGCTGTGGAGACAAATCTGCAAGCGGCTTGACAATAGGAAACAACCTCTTCCAGTAACAATCTAGGATGGAGATAAAGCGCAATGGATGGACTGCACGAAATCTTAAAACAGCTAAGTGATATTCATAAGAATTTAGTAAAAGATGGGCCTAATAGGAAACGATCAAAAGAAAAAACAGATGAAAAAAATTAGGGTAATTAGCCAACTATGCGATAAAGTTGATAAACTAGAATTTCAAATAGATGTTAAAGGCTCTGAAGAAGAAAAATTATTAAAAGTAGGAATTGTGAAGAAAATTTTTGAATTACAAGAAGATTCCATATTACGCATAGAAAAAGGTCTTAAAATTTCTGAAGAGAAGATTGAAGAAATAGTAGAAGAAGTTCAAGCAAATAATTCTTTAACAATCTCAACAATGGCATCATTTGATTTAAAATCAGCATCCGCGTTAATTCCTGTAATGACCGGAGAGGCAGATGTTACTCGTCAAATTATTGATGGCATCGAATTGTATGCATCCCTCTTATCTGCAGAAGCCAGAAAAGTTCTCACTACGTTTGTACTTAAAACGCGATTAAATAGTGCTGCGAAATTAAAACTAAAATCATCATACGAGTCAAATACTGCTTTAATTGCGGATATTAAAAAATTCCTCTTGCCTCCCAAATCTGAAACTGCTTTAGCTGCAAAACTTGCGATTCAAAAGCAAGGTAATAAATCAGTTCAAGAATTTGGTAATGAAATTGAGGTTTTGTTAACAAATCTAACATTAGCTCAAACGGGAGAAAATGCAGGAGATAATCCGGAAATTCATGCTATTAATGAGAAAAACGCGATATGTGTATTTGCTAATGGGTTAAAGTCGCAAGAGATGAGAACAATTGTAAAAGCACGCGATTATTCATCCCTACGAGACGCAATTCAAGGGGCTCTCGACGAAGAGAAGCCGTCGAAAGAAGAAAACGTAAATTTGGCGACAAAAGGCCATAATTCGAAAGGGAAAAATCGAGGATTCCGAGGGAATAACTGTGGTCGAAAAAATCAAGGAAATTGGAGAGATAATGACAATTCTAATCACTCCAATAATAGCAATAATAACAATAACCGCGGACAAGGCTCGAGACGAGGCCGAGGATCTCGAAACGGAAATTCTCACTATGGAAATAATAACTCTCGAAATAATAATAATTCTCAGAATGAGTCCAGCAGAAATGTGAATGTTGCTCAAGAATCTTCAGCAACTTTAGATGAACAAGCTCAAATCAATTTTTTTCTTTAAAAATCGCACAATCTTTTTGGCAGATGGAATGAATTATGTGCATATTTATATAGACGGTAAAAAATTCAAATTTTTAGTTGATACTGGTGCATCTATAAGTGTAATTAAAAGTTTTTGCATCAGATCTTTCGGAAATATTGATCAATCTAAAACAGTTCAAATCAATGGAATTTCGGGTGGTGTTACGTCATTGGGTTCAATAAATTTGGAGGTGAACTTTGAATCGGAAAATATTTTCCATGAGTTCATCATCCTGGGAGAAATTGCTGCTAACGCAGACGGTATTATTGGTGGCGATTTTCTAAGAAGATATGACGCGATTGTCGATTATGAAAAAATGTGCCTAGCCATCACTCTGAGTGGTCAACGTCTTATAACCCCACTGCTAAATGACGCACCAAGGTGCAACATGATCCCTCCTCGAAGTGAATTACTTGCATTTTGTAAAGTAAGTGAAAATATTACGAGTGATTGTGTTGTCTTGGGGAATCAGCTGTGCGAAGGTATTTTCTTAGCAAGCACAATTGTTCGACCTAGTTCTGGAGTCATTCCCATAAAAATATTGAACACTAGAGACGACCAAGTAAAATTAAATGATTTCAATTTTGAATTAAGATCATTGAAGGATTTTGAACTAATAAATTTCGGTGAAAATTCCAATCTAACCCAACGGGTAGTAAAGTTAATGAACGAAATTCCACTTTCACATTTAAATTCAAGCGAAAAAGATGCTATTACCAGAATTTGCGTAAAATATGCCGATATTTTTCATCTGAATGGAGACAAGCTAACTTTTACGGACTTATACAAACAGAAAATCCATTTGCAGGATAATGCTTCTCCTGTTTATGTGAAGCCTTACAGGTTACCACATGGACAGAAGGAGGAAATTAATAGACAAGTCAAAAAGATGCTTGAAGACGATATAATTGAAGATGCTTCTTGTGAGTGGTCCTCACCACTTTTATTAGTTCCGAAAAAATCTGAATCGGGAGAACAGAGAAAATGGAGAGTCGTCATTGACTATAGATTGCTAAATAAGCAAATTAAAGACGACAAGTTTCCACTTCCAAATATTACCGAAATTTTAGATGCGCTTTCAGGAGCAATTTACTTCTCACACTTAGATCTCACTCAAGGCTATTATCAATTAGATATCACACCTGAAAGTCGTCCATACACGGCATTTACTACAGACAGAGGACAATTCCAGATGAAGAGACTGCCCATGGGTTTAAAGATTAGCCCAAGTGCTTTCTCTCGTCTGATGACTGTCGCTATGTCAGCTTTCACGTATGAACGATGCTTCGTTTATCGTGATGATCTTATAATACTTGGAAGAAATCTCGATGATCACAACAAGAACTTGATAAAAGTATTTGAGCGTCTTCGTAAAGTAAATTTAAAGCTTAACCCTGCAAAATGTAATTTTCTTCGAAAAGAAATTTTATATTTGGTTCGCGGAAACCTCGTATTTTACATTTCGTATTTTACATCTTCGTATTGCACATTTCGTATTGCGGAAACTTCGTATTTCAGCACATTTCGTATTTTACCATTTCGTATTTCACATTTCGTATTTCATACATTTTGTACAAAAATTTAACATTTCGTCTTCCATATATTTCATACAAGCATATCAACCAATAAAATAATAGAATTGTAGTTTTATAAGGTCAAGGGCGCTATGCGCCTCGGGTCTGAGTTTGAAGTCGAAAATTATGCTTTTTAACTATTCTTTTATTTAAAATTTTTATGTAAATTTGCGACTGCTTCAGCAAATATTTCAAATTTTACCACCAAGTCTGAGAAATATTGGTAAATGTTTACAATATGCTCTTAAAACACATTTGAGCCTTTTATTCATAACTTTATCAAGACATTAGATGGAGATTTTATAAAAGTGAAACGTGACCATTAAAATAGATTTTATAATAATTCCTTGAGGCTTTTTGTAGATATATCTTGTGTAGCCGAGGCTTTTGCCCTGAAAGATTCCTTATGGAGACCAAATCTTTTTTGCGGCTAATTGTCCAGCACCACCCAAGCTCTGTGCCTCCATCCGATCTCGTCCAGACCATGTTACCGACTGACTGACAGTATCTCCTGTTATCCTGTTAACCAAGGCCAAGCCCACACACGATAATAGGCTTTGCTTGGAGCGGGAGGCGGGAAATATGAAGTTCCTGCGAACAGGGAAGGGATAGGCGTGATCAACTTCGCTATCAGGTGAAAAATCTCGCCAATACTTGAAAATTTCTATTTTTATCACATAAAATTGCTACCTATTTATTTTTTTACGTTTTGCAATTTCCGATAGCCGCATACTTTTTGTTGCACGGATTTCCCTGATGTCCTGCTATGAATTGAGCAATTTCATAATTGTGAAGAATTTGTTGCTTCTTTAGGCAGTTGATAAAACGATAAATATTGGGATAGATTGTTTCACAGATGTTCTGGAAGCTTCTGTGCCATCCTTCCACGTTGTTGTTTGTTCGATGTTTACCGTCGATTGTACGCTGGTACATATTCCAAAGAGTGATGGGAAATAATGCATCACGTCGACCTCGACGATGGGAAATCCGTGCAACAAAAAGTATGCCGCTATCGGAAATTGCATTAAAGCAGTCGTAAACGACTATTCCAACCGATCCGTAATCAATTTTTTACGCGAAATTTCTCAAAATTTCCAGTGTTAAAGCCTATAATGTTTTCAATATCTTGGCAATAAAATATTTCTATATAAAGTTAAATTTACGAATTTTATTTTTTTTCTCTTCGTCGTGGTATTCCACATTCAGATATGAAAAAATCAAACGCACAGAAAGATTAAAAAAATAGAAAAAAAACAACAAAACGAAAGAAAAAAAGAAAAATAAAATTAAAAAAATAAAAACGAAGTACTCTTGAGATTAAACATAAAAAAAATATTTGGCAAGAAAAACGTAAAAAAATAAATAGGTAGCAATTTTATGTGATAAAAATAGAAATTTTCAAGTATTGGCGAGATTTTTCACCTGATAGCGAAGTTGATCACGCCTATCCCTTCCCTGTTCGCAGGAACTTCATATTTCCCGCCTCCCGCTCCAAGCAAAGCCTATTATCGTGTGTGGGCTTGGCCTTGGTTAACAGGATAACAGGAGATACTGTCAGTCAGTCGGTAACATGGTCTGGACGAGATCGGATGGAGGCACAGAGCTTGGGTGGTGCTGGACAATTAGCCGCGAAAAGATTTGGTCTCCATAAGGAACCTTTCAGGGCAAAAGCCTCGGCTACACAAGATATATCTACAAAAAAGCCTCAAGGAATTATTATAAAATCTATTTTAATGGTCACGTTTCCCTTTTATAAAATCTCCATCTAATGTCTTGATAAAGTTATGAATAAAAGGCTCAAATGTGTTTTAAGAGCATATTGTAAACATTTACCAATATTTCTCAGACTTGGTGGTAAAATTTGAAATATTTGCTGAAGCAGTCGCAAATTTACATAAAAATTTTAAATAAAAGAATAATTAAAAAGCATAATTTTCGACTTCAAACTCAGACCCGAGGCGCATAGCGCCCTTGACCTTATAAAACTACAATTCTATTATTTTATTGGTTGATATGCTTGTATGAAATATATGGAAGACGAAATGTTAAATTTTTGTACAAAATGTATGAAATACGAAATGTGAAATACGAAATGGTAAAATACGAAATGTGCTGAAATACGAAGTTTCCGCAATACGAAATGTGCAATACGAAGATGTAAAATACGAAATGTAAAATACGAGGTTTCCCAATCCCTTTATATTTAGGTCACGTTATTTCGGAAGAAGGTATTTTACCTGACCCTCAAAAAATTGAAGTTGTGAAAAATTACCCAAAACCCAAAAATGCAGACGAAACAAAGCGTTTCGTTGCATTCGCGAATTATTATAGAAAATTTATTAAAAACTTTGCCTCCCTCGCTACACCTTTGAATAATCTTACAAGAAAAAATGCTATTTTTAAATGGACTGAGGAATGTGAAAATTCTTTTAAAATTTTGAGAAATAAATTAAGTAATCCACCGATATTACAATTTCCGGATTTCGGTGAAGAGAATGAATTTATATTACGGACTGATGCATCAGGCATTGCTATCGGTGCTACCTTATCAAATGGTAATGATATGCCAGTTGCATTTGCGAGTCGTTCCCTTAACAAAGCCGAGAAAAATTATCCTACGATTGAAAAGGAACTCCTTGCAATCGTATGGGCGGTAAAACATTTTCGACCCTACTTATTCGGCCGTAAATTCAAAATTTTGACGGATCATAGACCGTTGGTCTATTTATTCAGTATGCGTGATACAAGTAGTAGGTTGATGAAATTTAGATTAATTTTGGAAGATTACAATTTTGTTATTGAATATGTAAAGGGAAAATGTAATGCAACAGCTGATGCGCTTTCGCGTATTGAAATCCATTCTGACGATTTAAAAGATATAAACGCGGCAATGGTCATGACACGGGCTCAGAAGAAAAAGCAAGAAGAAGATGATACAGAAGAAGAAAAGGTTCGGGAAATAATTAATGACAGTTCGAGGACTGATCAACCTCGTGTTGTTGAATTATTAAAAAGACCAAGAAGCGCCATTGAGTTAATCATCGACGAAAATCTATCAGTGTCGAAATTTCCCAAGTTGCAAATATTTGCAAATAAATCGGAATCTGTTATTTATGTTCCAAAGTCCAAGATGCTTTATGTCAAATTAGATTCTCGATCGGCACTAGCCCCAGACGCAGTGTTGAGAGATCTATCACACGTGTGCAAAATACATAATATTAATGAAGTCATAATACATAAAGCAACAAATGAAAATTTTATAAAAATTTTAAAGAAGCTACTCGATGATGACTTCAATTGGACCGGTCCCCGTTTTTGTGTAGTAGCTAAATCACAAAGAATTTGTGATGAGAACATAAAACAGTTGATTCTTAACGATTACCATTTCCTTCCGTCTTGTGGTCATGCTGGAATTACGCGTATGTACAACAATATTAAAAAACGTTATTTTTGGACTGGACTTAAATTAGATATTGTGTAGTGCCGTGGTTTTTTAGAAAATTGAAAATTTTTCTCCAATGTCCACCTCAGGAAATCCTCCAGTCGGATCGGTCCAGCGGATAGTGAATAACACAGGGTGTTGGCACCAAAAGTATTTATTTCACTTCTTGAATTACAACCAGTGATCTCAAGAGAAGTCACTGGTAACTGAACAATTATACTAATTTCGGCAGCCCTTTTATACCATAATCTCAGCTATATAAGACACTGTTCTCCAATCATTGAACCCTATTTTTCTTACTGTTGTTTGCGATATGCCCTTTTTTATTTTACTATTGGTTGTGTGCTATTTTTGTCTCTATTTTTTGTACTGCACCTGCACCCACGAAATGTGGACATCTCATAAATTATGATCGTAAATTATCTCTGCGCGATGGTCTCTTATTTTTTTTGTCATTCTCCAAGTGAGAATTCCTCCATCGAACTCTTTTTATTTCTCTTTGGGTTTGATCTTCGTCAACTCCCATAAATTATCTTCGCAGAGTGATCCATAGAATATGGATCATTACAAATCATCTTAAATTTCGCCCAATATTCTTACAGAGTGATCCATAAGATTTGGATCACTACAATTGAAAAGCTAATTAAGAAATGTGATGCTTGTCAAAGAAATAAGTATTCAATACCTGTAAAACAACCTATGTCAATAACAACGACGGCATCATCTGCTTTTAATAAAATTTATCTGGATCTTGTTGGTCCTTTGTCAAAGGATGAAAGCGGAAATATTTACATTTTGACTTTGCAATGTGAATTGTCAAAATTTGTTGAAGCATACCCATTACCGAACAAAGAATCAGTAACTGTTGCGAAAGCCTTAGTGAATAATTTTATTTTGAGATATGGAATTCCTGAAGAAATTGCGACAGATAGAGGTAAAGAATTTATTGCTGAAACAATGCAAGATGTTTGTAAATTATTAAAAATCAAAAATATAACATCTACCGCTTATCACCATGAAAGTATTGGAGCATTGGAAAGATCTCACAAAGTTCTAGAAGAATATTTAAGAATTCAGACAAAAAATTTTAAGGATTCATGGACGGAATGGATTCCATTCTGGTGTTTTTCCTGTAATGTGACAGTACACTCACAAACTAAATATCAGCCTTTTGAACTTGTTTTTGGGAAACAATGTATTCTTCCATCAAATTTTAATAGAGGTACTGATCCTGTTTACAATTTTTCAAATTATCCGATTGAATTGAAGTTTAGAATGCAAAGAGTTCTAGAGGATGCTCGAAAAAATTTAATAGAAAGTAAGAATAAGAGAAAAAATAAATATGATAAAAATATAAGACCTATTACTTACACTAAAGGACAATTAATTTTAGTTAAAAATGAAACTGGCGATAAGTTAGAATCACTATATCGTGGTCCTTATGTAGTTTTAAAAGATTTGGATCCAAATGTAGAAGTAAAGATAAATAATAAAGAATGTAATATTTATAAGAACAGAACTAAAGTTTATACTAATTGAAAACAAGAACAGTTTTAAAATTTTACTAGTTTGTAAAAAAAATATTAAAGTTTGAACAAGATGTTGGATTTTATATGACAAAGGCAATGTTCATTGACAAATGATTTGAAAACACTGTAAATAAATTTTGAAACTAATATATAAAAGGGGAAAAAATTGCAAAAAACAAAAATGACAAAAAATTTAATAAATTAATTTTTTTTCTCTTTAAGAAGGAAGGTGTAGTATGAATACCCCTCTTATAAGATGAAGGGTTAACATAGTGCAAATTGCTAGACTTGCAATGAGCAATGTCCAAAATGAGTGCATGCACCTCAGCCTATGCAAGCTTGCATTAAGTCCCCAAATAAAACTCTTTTGTAAAGAATTATGTAGAGGAGTTGGAAAAGAGCGTGGAACGAATAAACACCTTAAGAGAATGAAGTGTGTTTTACTCAAGAACATTTTTATTATTACACAGTAAAGAGAAGATATAACCATTTCTCACTTTTCCTCTCAGTTTTTTAACAATGGCACATTTGAGAATATCAATATCGTTTCCTTGTAATAAGCCAATTAAACCACTGACTGTTTTGTCCATCATGATAAAGTCAGTAATTTCAGATTCATTTTTATCATTGATAAAAATTTTTGCCAATTGATTTTTAAGCAACGAATTCATTATAGGTAACTGTTTTACGGAATCAAGAATAGAACTGAATGATTTTGTTCGAATTAATACTATTTATGGGTGTCACGTGTAATGGATTTATAATCTGTAAAAGACTTGATTAAAACTTCTTTCTAATTTGTTTGTAACATGTCTGGACATGTGAAAATCACGATTAACTAGAATATAAAAGGACTCTACAACGTATGAAGATGTTTTACTGTTATATTATGTTCAATAAAAAGAGCATGTTATATAGTGATAGAACAGAAAAAAATTGAGAGAAAACAAATATACGAAAAATATTTCCGTGGTGTTTTTCCTATTAATAAAATTTTTCGTAAAAGAATATTAGCACCAGGTATAATAGTTGTTAATATGGATCCTAGTTATCTACCAGGAACACACTGGATTTGTAATATTTATTCGTTCCAAGAATAATCCAGCTAAAATTTTTAATTCTTTTGGTCGAAAACTAATGAATAATTTGATTGAAAATTTTGTTAAAAACAATTCATATGGAAAAATTCAATATAACAATAAACAAATTCAGTATGAACTTTCTTCTACGTGTGGTTATTATTGTTGTGTATATAGTGTGTACAAATCATTAGGATTGACAATGAAAAAATTCATTGACCAATTCACGAATAATTATATCGAAAATGATAAACTTGTTAAGCAACTATATGCTATTTGTTTTTAAATATTAAACGTGGAAAACTATAAATCATATTACTATATATCAGGGTGTGTTGCAGTAAACATGGATCGAAAGAGTGTTAAAAAGTGTCACAGAAATTACTTAAGAGAGATGAACCTGAGGGAGTCGTTGTTTTCATATAAACAAAAAAACATTCTATGTGGATATACATACCTCTTAAATAAGCAACAAACGACACATGTCACAATTGGATTTTCTGCAAACGATTTTACACCAAATATGCGGATATCAGTCATATATTTTCAAGCTGTGGATGCAATAGACTTTACACTTCAACTATAGAATTTACTAATTGAAAAGCAAAAGTATATAATTGATTGTCTAGATTCAAAGAATTGTTCTACAAATACTAATGTAATACTCCACGATGAAGATAAGGAAATCTTAATTTCAATCGATTATATGATCTTTAATGATAATATTGGTATTGTATTAACACAAAAAGTTTTATCAGTAGTTTTAACGAAATCCGAATTTTCAAAATTATTATCCATGAATGATTTTTTAAAATACACTTTTATATATAATCATTCTGTTAAATTTTACGTAGCTGAATATTATAATACGCATAATGATACATGCAAAAAAAATCTCGTACTGAGTTGGATTGCACATGGTTTACACAACCAAGGGATGTGCATCCACCGATCAATTATTTTCGCTTATTTAATGAAATCACGTTTTATAGACAAGAAAATTGAATTTATATCATGAAATATAAATAAAAATTATCAAAAATTATAGATTTGTCATTTTTATCTTCCCCATTAACATCCCCATTAACTTATCTGTATGTGAATATCCAAAGTTATATAAAACGCACAAAATATGTGAAACAATTATATAATATACCAATGCGGTGATATTTGGAGATCCTACATTGTAAAAAGATTTAACACAGTAAGAAAATATTGAACGTAGACTAAACTCTGATAAACTATTGAAAATAAACACAAAATCGAATTCGGATATCGTATAAACAAAAACTCTGCTAGACTAAACTGTGATAAGGTTAGAAGAATATTTTGGAGCAAAGAGACAAATGGAGGTGAAAGCAAAAAAACAAAGAACAAGAGAATGAAGAATAGTTGATTTTTTCTTTACCTCAGAAGGAATCTTCATCTGATGGAAAGCTTAGTCATTATAAAGTAAAAACGCAAAAATATTTTGAAATTCAAGTTTATTTCATTGTTATTTTTTTTTTTGACGACACACTACTGTATCGAACGCTGGAATTTTAAGCCCAGTTGCAGCTTTCTTTGGCTGCGTTGAGTCAGCTGCTACTGAATTTCTTTTATTTCTTTTTTTTTGCTCATTTATTGGTTTCAACTGAAGATGTTGTCCCCAAGGCACTCTGCTGATAGACATAGAGACGCTCCATGATTTGTACATCAGAATCCTGACCCGATGTAGAAGCTAATGCCTTCTTCATCAGGATAATTGGTAGTTGCTTGAGTGGCCACAGGCTGCAATTGAAAAAGATAATTAGCTGCATTTTTGATAGATTATTTTTTTTATAACATATTTACAGCATCATGCATGTTGTTTTCCCTTAGACGAATTTTTACGTCCGCCTTCATATAATTGCCAATTTTTTTCAATCCGTAAAATGAAAACTCGTGAGTAGCCTCCTTACAGGCTTTGCTTACAATTGACTCATTCAACTTTGAATAAGCTGGCGTGAGCCAAACATCGTATGAGTTATCGGGCAAATGTACCCAGAAACGCATTTCCTCTCCTGCTGAGCTTTGAGGATGTATCTTCTTCTATATTTCTCCGATTCGAAACCATGCGGCTTTTGACAAATGTGTAACAGAGAAAGATTTTCTCGGGAATGTCGGGACATTGTCTACTATGTCCGAAAATAGTTGAGATAAATTGCAGTTTGTCTGTAATATAAAATAAAAATACAAAATTAATTTACCAAGTGCTTCACCAAAGTAGTTTTACACCAGAGTGTATCTTACCATTTTTGAACTTTCCTCTTCTGTTTATTCTGTGAGAATGAACCATAATGCCACTGGACAACACTTATATTGACTGCAGATACTCTATTTATTTATCTTTGCAAAATCCATTTTTGATTCGCTACTTCGTTTTTTTTAGGTAGGAACATCTTTAGCTTTGAAAATGCTGAACACAAGGAAGAGATAATATGTCTAGATAATACCCATATAAAATTCTTTGATAATTTCATATCTTATAAGAGAAAACTCTATTATCTGTACACCACTTTCAAACTAACATCTACCCTTGGTAAAACCACTGAATTCGCTGAAAAAATTGAAGATTCGTATAATATGTATTAGTGAATATGAGAGAATGATTCCTTATAAATAGTTTGATTCCTATAATTTGTCATCATTGTCGTGAAAGCGTTGAACAGGTAGTTTTGAAAAGATCAGTCAGTGAATTATAAAACGTTTTACGATGGAGTCTACAAATGTACAAAAAAATCTTCTGAAGCTCATTTACAAGAAGTACACTGTGTGTGAAAATTTAAATTTGTTGAATGATGATGAATTTAAAGAAATTCATCATCAAGTTCTAAGTGATATATTAAAAGAAAACATAACCATATGTGATACGACTGACAAAATTAAAGTTTTCGAGTGGATAACTGTGAATATTAGTGGAAAAACTGTATATCCTGACTTATGTGCACAGATTTTGGATAAATTATGCAAATCTGTGATACAAGGGCAAAAACGATAACTTGGATATGAATCAAATGATTCACTTACAAATAAATGAAAGTGAAAAGAGAGCAAGATGTGATAATACAGTTGTTCAAGACAATAATTGTCAAGAAGGTGGTAGTCATAACACAAGGAATAATGAAAATGTTACTGAAATGGGTAATTTAGAAGTGAATACAAACAAATCACTTGTTGACATTGTTAAGAAAATGCAATCATTTAACACAAAATTTAACGTAACAGAAGTAAAAATACTTTTTAAAATTAAACAGCCTAATAATTCCGTTGGTTTTCATTGGTTAAAAGAAGCGATAAACCAAATAATAGCGGAAATTAAAAGTGAAGCGGGTCCACACGATAAGGCAGTACTTCGCTTTTCGTTACCTGAATTACCTTTTTGAATTTGAACCTGAATTTGGGGATGGGAGATTGGGCGCATAACGTATGGCCAGTGAAATCTGCACAAAGTTCAAACACAATTTTTTAAAATTTTTAAATAGTTTTATTCTAACTTTTTTACATGCTTTGAAAGGTATATGTATGAACTTATTTCAAGAAAAAATCCGGTCCAATCCGATGAGCTTTTCGGCACATTCGGGGAACTTCCGCCATTGATGTCGAAAATGTGGATTTTGGCATCTTCTTCAACTCTCGTTTTATTTTTCCCATTAGCGTGACTTCGATTTTGGGTCGAAAGTTTCGGGCATACACCCGTCACTTAAAACTAGCCCAAAATGTTTCAATAGGACTCAATTGGGGGACGTTAGGGGGGTTTTTTTCCTTCTTGATAATAGGTATGTCAAGTTCCTCCAATGTGTTCATTGTCTTCCTTGAGTAATGGCTGGGTGCTAGGTCCGGCCAGAGGATCACATTGTCCCTTCGATGATACTTATTGATGAAGGCTTTCAGTTTAGGCAAGCAATCTCTGATATAGGCGGCAGAATTTTGCGCTAAACTCTTTGTGAGGAACGCGAGCTCAGACATTCCAGCAGCACTGATTACAAGCCACAAAAGGACCTTTTTCGGGTACTTTTCGGGTCAACGTACTTATCATTCTTGTCTACATTGTCGTCACGTACATAATAATACTGCCCCTGCCACTCATTACCGTCCATGGTGAAATAAGACTCATCGTCCATAACACAAATAATGTCGTTCTAAGCGTGAAAAAAATTTTGGGTCAAAAGAGACAAACGACTTTTCTGAGTCTTTTCCTGAGTTTCTGAGACAGTTGGCTTCGGTTTTCTGGTTCCCCTCTTGATTCCCATAGACTCCAGATACTTCTTTACCGTTGTTTTGCTGCATTCAAGTTTGTTACCAAGCTCACTGTACGACTTTGCAACTTTATTGGATGTTAACTTTGCAAGTCGATCCCGCATCTTCGATTGACTAAGAGTGCTAAAATTTCCAGATTCCTTAGCTCGTGTAGTGATTTTTCGCTTCCCATAGTTCGACAAGATCCTATAAATACTCCTTCGCAATATTCCCATATAGTCACAAAATGTATCACGACTTCAGACTTCTTTAAGGTAGGATGACTATCGTGAAAATTACAAACTGATTTTCGTCTATACTCTTCAGTATTATTCATGGGAACCATGTTTCCTAATTAAATCTAGCAAAACTTTTATGTCATGTTAAGAACACATCTGGCAACACTGTAAAGTGGTATAAAAGTGACTGGTATACATTTTAATTTTTTTAGCCTTCAAACTTTTCTGTAGATTTCACTGGCCATACGTTATTTTGTGGAGGAAGTCTTGGCAAGGATCTTGTGGACGTGCTGGGATATACTTCGAGAGAACAACACATATGCCTGGGACCTAAAACATTCGGTGATTGTTGAATGGGCAGCTTTTGTTGGCTAAAACCGCTACAGCCATTCAGTCGCCTTGTGGTTTTGTGAGACCTGAAACCAAAAGTAAGTGAAGGTCAAGCTATTTGGCGGGAAACTGAGTCGAGCGCAGCAACAGCCTTCCCAGACAAGCGCCGAGGAAATTCTGCCCCCTTCTCTGGTTGACTGGGCTAGCCAGTTGCTCACGCCCCTGAAGCGCTACTTACCCTTTTTGCCCTCCTGTATATTTGCAGTGACGGGGCGGAAGAAAGCAGCTCGGGAAAGTTCCCTCTTCCCTCGGCCTCCGGAACCACGGCAGTGGGCCAACTCCTTTGAAGTGCAGCTGGGCATTACTTCCCGCCTGAATTCCCTGCGCTTGGTTCGGGAATCCCTCCGCATCCGGAGACACCGCCTCACGCTCCCCAGAGGGGAACATCAGGAGGAAGTGCGGCGTCGTGTGCAAGGAGTGATAGCAGTCACTGTTCCGGGGGCTGTTCTTACCCCCTCCCTGTCCGCTTTGCTGAGCTGTGCACGGCCGGGGGTTATCGCGGCTACCATCGAAGCTTTGGACGTCATCAGGGCTACAGCTAGTGGGGTCCCTGAAGATCAAATCAGGGGATCTGAAGAGGATGTTACCTATGAGTGGACAAAAAAGATGAGAATAGTCCTCTCAAGCACCTCAGCTAGACAATTCAGTGGGAAATATACCTATGAGTGGACAAAAAAGATGAGAAAAGTCCTCTCAAGCACCTCAGCTAGATAATTCAGTGGGAAATATACCTGGAAATACAGTTTTATCAGTACCCGGTGAGAACGGATCAAAATTTTCCTTATCCGCTGAGAAAAACCACAATTTTCTTTGGAGCACACTTTTATTCACTTTTCACGTTCAGAGAAAAATTAACGGTAAAGGAAAGCCATTTTGAAATCAGCTGACTTCCGATAACTCGGCGATATTTCATCGATATTCGATTAATCGGACTATTTAAATTATGGCATCTCGCAACGGGTTCCTCTTATTTTGTACATTTCTCCCCTATTTCAAAATGGCGTTTAAATTGAAAGTTTACAATAATAAATCTAATTCAAAAGGAAATTTTACTTGTGTTTTTTTTTTTTTTCAAAGACATAATCTTGACGATTTAAGATTCATCAACGGGCAATTTGATAAGCTTTGTGATAGGTCGTGTGATTAACTTTCCGCGAACCCTCAATTGTGCCACACGAACTTTACCATCGCTCCCCGGAAACACATCTACCACCAGTCCCAACGGCCACTCCAAACTTGACATGTTCTCAGTCTTCAACAACACTACATCGCCTTCAGTGAAGTTAGGGGTTTCCTTGTTCCATTTATTGCGTTGTTGTAGTGTGTGAAGGTAGTCATTTTTCCATCTGGTAGTGAGATCATGTTGAAGTTTTGAACACAGTCTCCATCGGTTCAAGTGATCGATGTTCACCACATCTCCAGGATCAACAGGAAGCTGCGTTGGGGCATTTCCAACAAGAAAGTCTCCAGGAGTGAGGCTTCGGGGATCATTGGGGTCGTCCATGAGGGCAATGAGTGGTCTGCTATTAAGCACAGCTTCTATTTGCACGATGATTGTGTTTAATTCTTCATATGTCAGGCGGACATTTCCAACCACACGCGTGAAGTGAGTCTTGAAAGACTTCACAGCTGCCTCCCACAAACCTCCTTGGTGAGGGGCTCCTGGTGGGTTGAAGTGCCACTGCACATGCAAAGTGGAGGAGAAGTTGGCTAGATCTTGTTGCACATTGTGATTGCGAAGCAAATTCCGAAGCTCCTTTTCACCGCCCACGAAGTTAGTCCCGTTATCGCTATAAATATGCGCGGGAAGCCCTCTTCTAGCAATGAACCTTCTGAATGTTGCAATGAAGGCCGCCGAAGACAACGAAGTGATCAGCTCCAAATGAACTGCTTTAGTGGACATACAAATGAATACCACTACATTTCAAATGAGTGGATCCGGCTCGAAGGACCATGGGTTGCTCGCCAACTACTTTGGGCATGACGATGCAATGAATTGCTTCAACTTCTTGGGAAGACTCAAAATTACATTGCAGGTTCACCTGCACCTCCTGGTGGCCAGTTTGCATAACGGATCCTACCCCATCAATCATGAAATTAGTACGTTTGGGGACTAATCTTAGCCTCTGACACATATACGTAGTAATGATATTGATTTGGGAAGCTGGATCTAGCACAGCACGGCAAGATTCGACATGATTGTTTGGCCCTTCCAAATTGCAATTCCATCTCATGTTACTTTAGCTGAAATTGGGTTGCTCGCCAACTACTTTGGGCATGACGATGCAATGAATTGCTTCAACTTCTTGGGAAGACTCAAAATTACATTGCAGGTTCACCTGCACCTCCTGGTGGCCAGTTTGCATAACGGATCCTACCCCATCAATCATGAAATTAGTACGTTTGGGGACTAATCTTAGCCTCTGACACATATACGTAGTAATGATATCCATAGGTCGCTGGTTCATATCCGGCTCGAAGGACCAAATGAAGAGGATGTTACCTATGAGTGGACAAAAAAGATGAGAATAGTCCTCTCAAGCACCTCAGCTAGACAATTCAGTGGGAAATATACCTATGAGTGGACAAAAAAGATGAGAAAAGTCCTCTCAAGCACCTCAGCTAGATAATTCAGTGGGAAATATACCTGGAAATACAGTTTTATCAGTACCCGGTGAGAACGGATCAAAATTTTCCTTATCCGCTGAGAAAAACCACAATTTTCTTTGGAGCACACTTTTATTCACTTTTCACGTTCAGAGAAAAATTAACGGTAAAGGAAAGCCATTTTGAAATCAGCTGACTTCCGATAACTCGGCGATATTTCATCGATATTCGATTAATCGGACTATTTAAATTATGGCATCTCGCAACGGGTTCCTCTTATTTTGTACAGGATCTCAGAGTCAAAATTCCCCGGAAAGGCCATCCAGGAGATCTCGTCGTCGTACCCGCCGGCAGCATCGATCCGGGAGACGTGTACAAGCCCAACGTCTCCGGCAAGAGTGTCTGGCCACCATTAGGGGCCAGGAGCCTTCGAACAAAGCCTCTGGATTGGGTAAAACTCCCCGTCTATCTCAGACGCCTGCATTCTCCCTTGCGTGTTCAAGTGCACACTAAATGTGGCCGGTTGCTTTTAATTTGTTTGTTTAAAATTATATTCCTCATATAAAGTGCAAACAGTCAAATATAATTTTCAAGATGTATCATCTTCTCAGAAAAAAATTAAATAGAGCATCTTTCCTCATTTAGCCAAAATGTTAAAATTGCAATTGATTTTTTTTCTACACAATCATGTAGAAATAGATGGTGTGCTTTTGTCATGCTGATCAGCATTTTTCTTCTTCCTAAAATATTTTCTTGGGGTGCAAAGAATGAAAAAAATAGACACAATTTTTTGCTGAGTGATCTTGCATTTCATATGACGTCAGTGATCATATGGAATCTTCTGGAAACAGGAAAGTTATGCATTTTCTCATTTTCGCACATGGCATCGATTGTAGCTATTGTAGCTCTGCTTGGTATGACAGTGTGTAGGTGATAAATGAACCAATACTAGTAAATTTATAGACTGTACCGATTGTAGCTCTGCTCGATAATGACATTGTATGCGTAAGTAACGAACCAACACTATTAAACATATCGACTGCAGCGATTGTAGCTCTGCTCGATATTAAACATGTATAGGTTATTACTGAACATATACTAGTAAATACGTTTGTTGTAAGCCTTTTCAATATGATGTAATGTAGTGCACGATGAAAGACCATATATCGCAGTGCCTCTGAGAGAGATGGTTGGCATTTTACTCTGCATTCAGAGATTTTTGACATCATGTATGGAAAAATAGTCTATAAAGCCAAATGCCATAAAGCGCAAAGAAAATATTATAGAATAAAGTAGAAATTTAAAAGTGAGCAGTAGGTAAGCATGGTAGTGAAACAGATGAGTCTTCAGTGTAATTGTGCAATACTTGTTAAGAAAATTGTGAAGAAAAAAAATCATGTAACCAAAGTTTGGAAAGGAAAATTAAGTAAAAGAATTAACACAAAATATATGCATGACCAACGACTCCTTCATATTATCATAGACGAAAGGTAGAAAATTTTACTCATACATACAAGTCGCCGATAGGTATCTCGAAGCCCAACGGCTTTTGCCGATTGCCCGCTCGACGCGTCGATGATATAAGAGAGACGAGAGAAATGATGAGAAAGGAGAAGAACGATGTTTTTCGTTCTGTTTAAAAAGATTTATGTTTCAGTTAGGGTAAGTGGAACATCCTGAAATGTGGGGCAGCTTTGAAATTGTGATTTTTTTCCTATGTTGAAATGGAACTGAGCCTTCATGCTGCAATGACCGCCTAGAACCGTACTTCTTCTATATGAAATATTGTATTTTTTGAGTTGGAGGATATATTAGAAAAATATTACTAATGTAATTTCTCTATCCTTTTTTCCTGTTCTATCATATTTCCATATTTCAGATGAATACCAATCTTTGCATAATCTTTTGGAATCACTGATCTACTAGAGATTAAATTAATTCATAAATCATAAAAGTATTTGAAAAGCAGAAAATCGGTACTTAACCGAATCATTACCGAAATATTCACCAGGACCAGCTCTAAAACATATCCAAAAATCATTGAAAAAGCTTGGGCCAATTTTGAGAAAAAATTGGAAATACCTCATTTTTGACCTATTTTTGGGGGATAGGGAACGTATGAAATGGGAGGGGGGAAATTAAAGAGGTTGGGTACAAGATAATGTCATTTGAGGAAGGGTCACCGAAGACCGGAAGTCGATATCTTTTGCCGTTTAAGATCCAGAACAGTGAGAAGTTGAAAAAAAGTCGATTATATAAGTGCTCTCCCTTTGAATTCGAGCAGTAAAAAAGAGAAGGGATAGTAACGTGATCTAGTGCCGCACCAATAAAAACGCTTTATAAAGTGACTAACGAATACATTCAAACATCCACCTTCAGTCTATGGTACATATACATACAAGAGTCGTTGGCATGACGAAATCTCGAACTGACGTGATAATTGTATTTGTGCAATGAACGCACACTAACATAAACCGCAATTATCAGCCTGCTCAACGACTCCTTCATATTACCATAGACTATAGGTAGAGGTTTGAATGTATTCGGTAGTCACTTTATAAAGCGTTTTTATTGGTGCGGCACTAGATCACGTTACTATCCCCTCTCTTTTTTTCTGCTCGAACTCAAAGGGAGAGCAGTTATATAATCGACTTTTTTTCAACTTCTCACTGTTCTGGAGCTTAAACGGCAAGAAATGTCGACTTCCGGTCTTCGGTGACCCCACCTCAAATGACATTATCTTGTACCCAACCTCTTTAGTTTTCCCCCCTCCCATTTCATACGTTCCCTATCCCCCAAAAATAGGTCAAAATTGAAGTATTTCCAATTTTTCTCAAAATTGGCCCAAGCTTTTTCAATGATTTTTGGATATGTTTTAGAGCTGGTCCTGGTGAACATTTCGGTAATGAATCGGTTAAGTACCGATTTTCTGCTTTTCAAATACTTTTATGATTTATGAATTAATTTGATCTCTAGTAGATCAGTGATTCCAAAAGATTATGCAAAGATTGATATTCATCTGAAATATGGAAATATGATTGAACGGGGAAAAAAATAGAGAAATTACATTAGTAATATTTTTCTAATATATCCTCCAACTCAAAAAATACAATATTTCATATAGAAGAAGTACGGTTCTAGGCGGTCATTGCAGCATGAAGGCTCAGTTCCTTTCCAACATAGGAAAAAAATCACAATTTCAAAGCTGCCCCACATTCCAGGATGTCCCACTTACCCCAACTGAAACATAAATCTTTTTAAACAGAACGAAAAAACATCGTTCTTCTCCTTTCTCTCGTCTCTCTTATATCATCGACGCGTCGAGCGGGCAATCGGCAAAAGCCGTTGGGCTTCGACATACCTATCGGCGACTTGTATGTATGAGTAAAATTTTCTACCTTTCGTCTATGATAATATGAAGGAGTCGTTGGCCTGCTCGATATGTCGTCATCAAAAGTGTGGATGTGTGTGTGACTCACTAACACTACTACAAACCTTTATTGTATATCTGCTCGATATATACTACTGACATTATCTCGAAAGTAATTTCTTTGTTTTTACCCCCTCCCCCATCATGCGCTCCCTATCCCACAAAAATAGCCAAAAAAATGAGGTTTTCCTAATTTTGAAAAAAAATTGGCCCTGACGATTTCCTTCATTTTTGGATATGTTATGGAGGTAGTCCAGCTGAACATTTCGTCCTTAGACACCTATCACCGGAGAAATCGCCATCTTGAATTATTCAAGGTCAAAGGTCAACTACCCTAGAGGGCCTAATTTTCAACGGATTTGGACAAATTTGGACATTTTTGAAAGATCTTTTAATTCTGAACCCGACTGCATCGGTCACAATCGGTGATGGATCGGGAAAGTAACGGTAATAGATTTATTTTAAAAATACTGTTTTTCGCACTTTTTCAGTCTTTTGACCCATATAAAATTTAAACGGTAAGAGATATCAACTTCCGGTCTTCGGTGACCCCACCTCAAATGACATTATCTCGAAAGTAATCTCTTTGTTTTTACCCCCTCCGCCTTCATGCGCTCCCTATCCCCCAAAAATAGGCAAAAAATGAGGTTTTTCTATTTTAAAAAAAAAAAAAGAAATGACCCTGACGATTTCCTTCATTTTTGGATATGTTATGGAGGTAGTCCAGCTGAACATTTCGTCCTTAGACACCTATCACCGGAAAAATCGTCATCTTGAATTATTCAAGGTTGAAGCTTAATTTTTACCCGATTTGTTCAATTTATTAATTAAAAGATTAATGATTTCTTGGAGCCCTCTTCTTGAACAATTTTCAACTTCAAGATAGTTTTGTGGTGATATATAGTCAAATTTAATTCGACAATAATTTTCTATACATCAGAATGCTTGCGAAAAGGTATCCAATCCATCTCAAAACGACCGAAAAAATCGCAAATCGAGGGGTCATGGTCTTAGATGTTTCTGAATTTTACATATGTTAAAGTACACGATAAAATAATATACCCCTATTTTTTTTTCGTCCGAAAAAAAATCCTGGCCGGAGATACATGGCGTCAAAGATGGCGCCTCGCGCTTCATTCCTCAATTGTGATTTTTGGCAAATATTTTAAAATGCTCTATTTCGGGAACGGGTTGAGATTTCTTCTTACTCTTTTTTTTATTTGAAAGATAATTTTATACTCTTTAAAACTATATACTTGATTTTGCATTATCTGCTTAAGTTTTTTTGTAACGGTCTTTTAAAAAATTTTTGAAAAAAATTAAAAATTAATTTTTCTCAAAATCCCCATTCTCAAAAATTTTGATTTTTTTACTGTTGATCAGTAACATTGAGTACTATATTCCCTGAAAAGGCGAGCTTCCACTTTTGCGCTTACTTTTTTTAAAAAATATTTGAAAAATTACCATATTTTCAAAATAAAAAATAACCAGCTAAACTCAAAATTTTGAGTTCAACTTTTCAGGGAATATAGCACTCCACAATACTTATAAACAGCCAAAAAATCAAAATTTTTCGAAATCAAGTTTTTGAAAAAAAAAAATTTTTTTTTTGAGTTTTAAATAAAAATGTCTTTTATTGACAAAAATCAAACTTTAAGATACATTTGACACATGTGTCAATATGTAGATTTTTTTTAAAAGAAATTTCAAAAAAAAAATTTTTTTAAATTTTTTCAAAAATAATCCAAAAAAAATTCCAAATTTTTTTTTTGAAAAACTAAAAGAAAACAAAAAAACATAATTAGTACATGTGTTTAATATGATTTAAAGGCTTATTTTTGTCAATAAAAGACATTTTTATTTAAAACTCAAAAAAAATTTTTTTTTCAAAAACTTGATTTCGAAAAATTTTGATTTTTTGGCTGTTTATAAGTATTGTGGAGTACTATATTCCCTGAAAAGTTGAACTCAAAATTTTGAGTTTAACTGGTTATTTTTAATTTTGAAAATATGGTAATTTTTCAATTATTTTTTAAAAAAAGTAAGTGCAAAAGTGGAAGCTCGCCTTTTCAGGGAATGTAGTACTCAATGTTACTGATCAACAGTAAAAAAATCAAAATTTTTGAGAATGGGGATTTTGAGAAAAAATAATTTTTAATTTTTTTCAAATTTTTTTTTAAAATACCGTTACAAAAAAACTTAAGCAGATAATGCAAAATCAAGTATATCGTTTTAAAGAGTATAAAATTATCTTTCAAATAAAAAAAAGAGTAAGAAGAAATCTCAACCCGTTCCCGAAATAGAGCATTTTAAAATATTTGCTAAAAATCGCAATTGAGGAATGTAGCGCGAGGCGCCATCTTTGACGCCATGTATCTCCGGCCAGGAATTTTTTTCATACGAAAAAAAAATAGGGGTATATTATTTTATCGTGTACTTTAACATATGTAAAATTCAAAAACATCTAAGACCATGAAGGGTACCCCTATGGTCGTCTTGAGATGGATTGGCCCATATAAGGCAGAGCTCTTTCTCGGAAGTTCGAGCAGCTCGCAAAGCCTCGGACGATTTGCCACCCCTTTAAAGTAAATATATTACCGTTACTTTCCCGATCGATCATCGATTGTGACCGATGCAGTCGGGTTCAGAATTAAAAGATCTTTCAAAAATGTCCAAATTTGTTCAAATCCGTTGAAAATTAGGCCCTCTAGGGTAGTTGACCTTTGACCTTGAATAATTCAAGATGGCGACTTTTCCGGTGATAGGTGTCTATGGACAAAATGTTCAGCTGGACTACCACCATAACATATCCAAAAATGAAGGAAATCGTCAGTGCCAATTTTTTTTTAATTAGAAAAACATCATTTTTTGCCTATTTTTGTGGGATAGGGAGCGCATGAAGGGGGAGGGGGTAATTTGGGTAAGTTAGTTGGATAGAATGTATTGATTTCTCGGGGGGTCACCGAAGACCGGAAGTCAATATCTCTTACCGTTTAGCAGCTAGGATGTTGCAAAGTTGAAAAAAAAACTCGATTGTGAAAACTACTCTCTCTTGTAGTTCGAGCAGTTAAAATGTTTTATTATTACAAAAAAAAAACAAAAACGATTTTGAAAAATTATTGTTAACAAAGAAGTAACACTGGTGTTAATAGAATGGTAACAACTCTGGTAACAGAGTGTTAACAGCGGCAGCCAGAAATTTTGCTATTAGTTCCACTAGTGACCACCATGAACGCTGAACTGTCCCATTTAGGAACAAAAAGTGAGATGTTTTTGTTAGGAGACCAACCAGGGGGTAAATTCTCTAATTTTGGTGAATTGGTCACCAGTGACAGACTCACGAAAAAATTCGACCACTTTGTTCTCACTTTCTCATATTTTATGATTCCGTATGCTTGAGTGAGAAGTTAGTGAAAACTTTTCCCGCGACTTTTTGACAGCAGTGGAGGTCAACCTTTTAGTACCGATTTTAGTACTTATTTTGCTCTAAATTTTGAAACAGCCCGCATAGGCGAAGATTTTATTCCTCTGAGATGTATGAAAAAGTGACGTGTTAACGTCAACGTATTTGTGTCTAAAGTGGGTTTTATAATTTCGCGAATAAAATAATAAAAACAGTTATTAGAATTAGAATGTCGAGTGAGACATGTGGTTTCTTTTAGTTTAGTGACTTTGTAACTTTAGTGTTAACAAGTTTTGTTTTTTTTTTTGTGGCTCAGTTCCTGAGAAAATATTGAAGTATTTCATCTGTACAGAATGGATTTTTATTGATACCTGAGATCAGAGAGGCGAAAAATTAGTTGCTTCTTATTATTATTGTGTTCACAAGTCCCTAAACTTCCTTCTAAATCTATCGATTCAGCCACATTTCCCATAATTTCCTCCGAGTCACCGAACCATCATCGCGTGAGAAGTGTCACGAAAATATCGTGACAAGTCTCACAAAAATCGGCATAGAGAATCACACTTTTAGTGACAAGTTTCGGTATTTTCTCATTTTTAGCACTTCTTACGTTCTCACAAAGTTAGAGAATTTACCCCCAGATTTGTTAACAGAGTTGTTAGCCAGCTGTTTGCCAACTATTAACACCTGGTCAGCCGGGTAGCGACTCCATAGTCCATAGTGCCACGTCTCAAAGCACATTTATAAACAAAACCGCCGTAATATTACTACCGTAGATTATTATACAATGGTAATATATAAAGAAAAAATCACATTTCATTGGACTTCTTTTATAAAAAAAATGGAGCGAATTTTAAAAGCAATAACAGTAAAATTGTACTTCAAAATTCTTAGGATATAAGAAAAGTATGGAATCAGTTATCATGTTGTCAAAACTCTTTAACCCACTTGTACGAGAATGTACCAACCTTTAAATAGACAATTCAACAGGAACTTAAATAGAATTCTTGCTTCTCCAATCACCTCGCTTTTCCAAAAGATCTAGTCTCACCTTTAAATAGATTAAAAGAGACACAGGATAAGTCTCCTTTCCCACTCAATTCCCTCTCACTTTCTCCCTCGACTTCACCAACCTTTAAATAGATAAGATCAACGATAATAATATCCGAGATCGCAAGGATCAGAAAAAATTTCTCTCCAAGACGAAACGCTATCCGGACAGTTGATCTTGACGCCTTTCCCGCCAACCTTGCTGGAAGATTTTCTCTCCGGTTTCTTCGCTAGAGTCGCAATTAAAACCACAGATGTCCACCACCAATACTGTTTATTACAACACTGATACTTTGACAATTAACTAGCAATTTTCTTTGATTTTTCCACTAAACTCACAGCCACAGAAATTTTTCACCAGAAGACAAGGTTAAAGTGAAGGGCAGTGCAATATGAACTCTTTATATAATATTTTCATTACAAAAAAGGACTGGAGTGAAGTTGCCTGTGATACAAATTTGAATGAATTTTAGGAATTTTTGAATTTAGGATGAAATTTTGAATAGTTAAAATGATGAATGAAATAAATTGTAGGACTTATTTAAATCAATTCCCAACACCACTTATTCCAGATTTCCACTTTGGGCCTTTTTTTCGTGACTAAAAGCTACCCATTTCCTATTATATGCAGCCTTTATTTGGCCTTTGATTTTTCTTTGGTAATCATTTCCCAAACTTTCACTCCAAGCAGCTTCGAGGACTTTGCAAAGCCCCAGGGCTTAGAACGATCGCTGCCTCTTAGTTCCCTTGAAATTGTAGTTTATCATCAAGTTATCAGATAAGATGGCTGCGAGACCTGTGCTTCCGTATTTGCCTTCCACAGGCTTGTGAGCTCCAAAATCTTTAATAAAGCGCTCTGGACTTTGCCGCAGTTGACCTTCCAATTCCTCAAGTTCCTCTGCTGTTTTTATCGGGACTGCGAATGTAAGAGGTAGATTTTCCTTTTCCATGTAGGCGGTTAAAGCCTTTGACCCTTTTTTGCACTCGCTCACTTCCGTTACCAAATCAGCCATTTTTTGGAATATTGTTTTGTTTTGTTTGATTATAAATTTTTGCTTAATAAGGATCGAGTTGCAAAGAGTGTTATCATGAGTTCTTTGATTTGGTGTCAATGTGCTGTACGGCGGAGAACCGGGCGACCGATTCGCGGAACGAGATCGTTCGCCAAAATTAATGCGCCTTCGTTGGCGTCTATAACCACCTAAAAATTAATTGATACTCCCTCCGTTTCGAAATGAGTCTTTATAGATAGTTATGTAAGCATTATAATATCGTTCAAGTTTGCCACAATCCGCATTTTCAACGAAGGAATCACACCTCTATAAGCTGATCTAGGCTTATCACTGGCTTTATAGTTGCATTTAGCAAAAATATTATCAATGCACGATGAGTTTCCGTTAGACGATTCAGTAGGAGAGTTCACGAGGAGCTCAAAACCATATGAGGAGAAAAGAAACAAATAGTTATCTTGATGAGTGCTATTACAGAGCAAATCAATATTGAAGTCCCCCAAAATATATACGCTTTTGTCATTAGAGAGAGAGAGATCAGAAGAGTTTCAATTTCATCTAAAAATGAAGTAATAAAGAGAGAGTGCAGACGATATACAGCAATGAAAGTGAGAATCATCTGATCAATTTTGCACGTTATGAGAATGCAGTCAATTCTCGTGGGACTAACCAGTTCTCCTCATGCACTCGAGCTGTGAGGATCACTAATAAATTGATTGCGGCAGACAGATTAAATCTAATCAGTTTTAGTTTTCGCGGACGCGAAATTTAGGAGAAATCTCTATAAGTTTGCCGGTCGTCGGGGTGCTAAGTGATTCTGGTGAAAAACCAAAGGAGTGAGCCAGGACCATGCAAGGAGGAAAAGATCCTCCAGATAAGCCTCATGTGGTGCCCGAAAGGCCATCTTTCCAGTACAAGGATGGAATACTCTACAATGGATATAGGGTGATAGTTTGGCAAAGAAACATTAGCGCACTGGTCGTGGGAGAGATCATTAAAAAAACATGCACCAAGGAGCAGATTATTTTCATACAAAAAAATGGTAGAAATAGTGTCATAATCCACTGCGCAAATGGTCCCACCGCGAACCACGTGTCCAAAGATTCAGCTCTTGCAGAAGCAGGTTTAAAAGCATATATACCCCACTATTACGTAACAAGTTGTGCTCTAATACACGATGTGGATACGAAGTACACTCCCGATGAGATGAAACAAGAAATGATATCTGGAGAATTCATCATCGAAAGCGTTGAAAGAGTGAAGAGGATGGAAAGGAGAGAGGGAACGTCAGAATTAGTAGACACAAAGAGAGTTAAACTGTTCTTCCATGGAACAAAGATCCCGCAATACGTCCTCATGAACTTTGTGAAATTGAACTGCAAACCATTCGTAAAGAAAGTGGTTACATGTGGAAAATGCTGGAGGATCGGACATATATCCACCAGATGCAGAGAACAAAATCTAAGATGTAAGCGATGTCTTGGCCAGCACTTAGTGGATTCCTGCGAAGAAAATCAATATAAATGCGCTCAATGCTTCAGTGATCACGAGTCTACATCCATTCTATGTAAAGAGAGACAAAGACAGCGAGATATCCATATTGCAATGGCAACTCGAAATCTCAGTAAAAACGAAGCTAATGAATTGCTCCCTAAACCCAAGTTCAATCCACTTAGCTACAAACAAATAGTTGAAGCCAACCAGTTTGCAATTTTGGGAGAAAATGATCAAGAATCCGAATTCCCACCACTACCAAACAAACAGCGAAAATCCAACAATTTCACCATCCCAGCGCACGAAACTCCAGCTCTACCATGTGACGATCGACGAAGCAGAAGCACAACCAGGCGCACAGCTAATGTATTGCCCCCTCCACATCGCCCAAATCGATCGAAGAAACGTGACCAAAGCTGCCGTTCTGATGATGAGCTTCTGGATGAAGCGATTCAACGAGCTAACAAGGAGCGCAGAACCATGAAGAATCTTCAGATAAGTAGCAACGATCCCATTCATAAAGGAAACCAAAAAATAAGATCGCCATCTATTAATACCCCAAACTAAAAGAGCCAATCCCATCAACCTCCAGTACTACTACAACAAATCCTCTCCCCGCTCTCCCTCAATTTATTGCTTCTCTCTCCACAAGCCTCGATCCCGATGTATACAATCTCATCGTAGAAAAACATATGCGTAATAACTCAAACTTACCTCAAAATAAGGAAATTGAAGAATCACAAAACAATTTAAGTGTAAATGAAAAAGTAAATGATATGGAAGTAGTGTGACTAAATGAAACAAACAATCCAAGGGGTCTCTCCCTATCATCCTCCTCGGAGAGCACACTGCTCTCCGACGAGGGTGATGGGAGAAGACCCCCCACCTTCCGATAATATTACAAATTTTGATCAGAATACAGAAACACATAATGAATCCCCCCTTGCACTCTCTAATAAGAGTTTTCTGCTCTCGCATGAGAGCACTTGTACAAACTTGTTCCGATCTCCCACCAATGCAATCGAAACCCAGATAGGAGAAAGAGAAACCCTAAACTTCATTGATGATAATTATAATAACGAAATCGACAGACAGTCCCAAACTCTCACAGCTACCAATTCCACAACAATTCCCGTTAATCTTCCCAGTCAAAACACCCAAGCATTTGCAAATAAGAGACGGATTTTCAAACTACAACAATTCAACTGCAATGGTCTTCTTCATAGAATAAATGAAATTAAACTTCTAATTCACGACCACAGTCCCTCCATAATTTGTATTCAAGAGTCACACCTTAAACCAGGAAAAGATTTCACCATACGAAACTATTCCACAGTCCGGAAAGACGCTGTAGAAAACGCTGCAGATCGAGCTAAAGGAGGAGTCATTACTCTCGTTAAAAATGATATACCCTTTTCTTCAGTAAACCTTCAAAGTAATTTACAAGCCGTAGCCATTCAGATCTTTACGCCTATCAAAATTTCAATCTGCAATATATAATATATATATCCCCAAGTAACACTCTAAATCCTGAAGATCTTGAAAATTTAATACAACAACTCCCCGCCCCATACATTTTAATGGGTGATTTTAACGGTCATAATCCGCTCTGGGACCCATCGTGTGTAAGACCCGACAGAAGAGGAAAAATTATAGAAGAATTTATCAATAATCACCAATTATATATTTTTAACGACGGTACGCCAACTCATTTTAATTTCGCAACCGGAAGTGAATCTTCCATAGATTTATGTATCGGATCAATTTCAATATCTCACTTCTTTAATTGCAACGTACACGAAGATCTATGCGGGAGTGATCATCACCCTATATTCCTGGAATATGTTTCACACATGCAGGAATCAATGCATAGACCTAAATGGAAGATTAAAAACGCCGACTGGACTAAATTTACTAACAATATTAACTTTGAAAGTAACACTATGGATACTCAAGAAAAAAATCTGTACATTACGAATACAATCATTCATAGCGCTACTCGTTTCATCCCGCGAACATCCGGTCGATACAAAAAAATTCCAGTCCCATGGTGGAATAATGAAATTAAAATTAAAATTGCGGAAAGAAAAAGCCTTAGGAAAAGGTTGAGAAATCAATTTACATTCGAAAATCATATGCTATACAAAAAAGCTTGTGCTAAGGTTAGATGGCTGATAAACAAAGCCAAAAGAGAATCATGGGAAAAATATGTAAAAACCCTTAACCCCAAATCGGATCCGAAAAAAGTATGGGAGAAAATCTCAAAGCTAAAAGGTAAATGCACATTCACCCCAATAACGAGTTTAGAATCTACCAATGGACAGTTGACTGAAGACAATGAAATAGCTAAGTACTTAGGGTATCACTTCCAACAAGTGTCTAGTAATTCAAATTACGACCAAGAATTCTTAGCAATTAAGGAGAGAAAAGAATCAGTAGAACATTTAGCCCAACCCAATTCCAATGATCTACATAACCAAGACTTCACCATGACTGCACTATATAACGCCCTACAAACGTGCAAAGGATCATCGCCTGGACCAGATCAAATCCACTATGATATGTTAAAAAACCTTTCTTCAACAGATCTTTTATATTTGTGTAATTTTTACAATGAGATTTGGAAATCCGGCTCCTTCCCTTCAGATTGGAGAAACGCTATTGTAATTCCCATACACAAAAAAGGCAAACCCCGAAACCTACCAACTAGTTATAGACCGATCTCTCTTACAAGCTGTTTATGTAAACTGTTAGAAAAAATGGTGTCTAAAAGGTTAGATTGGGTACTGAACGAATCAAAAGCAATAAGTAAATATCAATTCGGGTTCAAGCGAAATATGTCTACAACTGACGGAATAATAAATCTTGAAAGATTAGTCAGGGATGCGTTTAACAAAAAATACCACGGTGTTGCTGTATTCCTCGATTTAGAAAAGGCATATGATAGGACGTGGAAACATTATATCCTAGATAGAATAAATCAAATAGGTATAAATGGGCAAATGTTCAATTTCATCAGAAACTTCTTAAAGGATAGAACATTTCAAGTTTCAGTCGGCAATACTCTTACCGATAAATTCATCTGCGAAAACGGAGTACCCCAGGGGTCCGTCCTGTCAGTGAAGCTGTTCTTAATAGCTATTAACGACGTCGTAAATCAAATCGACCCTGACGTTCAAATACTTTTATACGCAGACGATATATGCCTATTCTTCAAGTCCCAATCAATTGAAAACTGTAATTCAGTCCTTCAGAGTACTTTAGATAAGATAAATGCATGGATGAAAGCTCATGGATTTAGGATTTCCCCAGATAAGTCAGCAGTCATGCATTTCTGTAGAAAGTATAAGTGCCATCCTGACCCCCAACTTCTAATCGATAACAGCTTAATACCGATTACACCACATCAAAAATTCCTCGGAATAACGTTTGACACTAAACTTACATGGCATCTCCATATTAACAATATTCGGAAAACAGCAATGCTTAACACAAACATTCTAAAGATGCTATCAGGAACGAAGTGGGGAGCCCATAGAAATACTTTGCTTATGTTGTGCCATGCTTTTGTGCTTTCCCGATTAAACTATGGAGCTCCTGTATTTGCTACAGCAGCAAAAACAGCACTAAAGAAACTAGATCCCGTCCTAAACCTTGCAATAAGATTATCTACAGGCGCGTTCAGAACTAGTCCAGTTAAAAGTATTCTGGTGGAAGCGGGAATGCTCCCTCTCTCCAAAATAAGAGAAAAACAATCACTGACATATTTCTTCAAAATTCTAGGAAATGATGATCACCCTTTACACCCCATAGCTAAAAATATTGAGTCATATACTCACTCTGAATTTGGAAGAAACTCCTTTTTTCACTACATAAAAGATCTCCTGATAGAATACGAACTAACAGACATTATTCCCAAACCAATTAACACTAACCATCCTCCTTGGCTCATAATCACCACCAATGACACGTCAGACGACTTAACTGAATTTCTTGTAATTAAAGGGAAAATCAACACTATAGCATACGAAAAATGGCAGGCAGAATGGGATGAATGCAATGAAAAACTTAAGGAAGTAAAGAGAAGCGTCAAAAAGTGGGGACAGTCCAGCAAATTATCACGAAGGGAAAGCATTGCGTTAGTACGACTCCGAATCGGTCACACAAGATATACTCACAGTTATATCTTCAACCGAGAACAAGAAAACAACTTATGTGAAACATGTGATGAACCCTTAACCGTTAAACATATCCTGATCTGCAACCAATTCAATGATGCAAGAACTGCTTGTGGAATGGCAGCAGACCCAGCAACTGCATTTGGAAACAATAAGAGGGCACTACGAAGCTTAATGGAATTCTTAAACCAAACTGAATTACTCCACCACTTGTAGTCTAAATATGGGGGGTGTTTGTTTTCCGGATCGGAGTCTGGAGGCACCCGACGGATTGCATTGCGCATTCGGGCTGCTGCGACTAGTGGTGGGCGGCTGTAGGGGGGTGCCGTGTGTGAGTGTTGCTACCGAGGCGAGCGTGGCCGATGGACTACCAAAGGCTACCTCTAAATGGGGAGTTTTTCCGCCTCCTTTTCTCCCTCACAATTGTACAGAGAAAGCCTTCGGTAAACCCCCTGAAGCTGTGAGGATCGGTGGGCACACACGGTACTTTCCTGTTGCCGACACCTCTGCTGGGTGCGGTGGCGCGACTGGGTTGCAGTCTTGGTGGGGCTTTCAGGCTTCCGACCCGGACACCCTCATCTCAGCTTGGTGGCATGGGGGGCTGGGGAGAGCTCCGACGGGTCGACCGGGCTCTATTCAGCCTTCGGTCCCATGTCATCAATTATATAAAATGACTGACTATATGTGATTGAATATTTACAATGTATTAATGATTTCTAACTCCCTAAGCACTAGTTTGCAGAGGGAGCAATAAAATTATTCATCATCATCATCATCGTGGGACTAACGTTATACCGTATATCTCAGGAAGGATTTTTTTTTTATTTGGAGACTGAGAGAATTTGTAATACATGTTCTAGGAAAAGCCTAGATCTTTATAGAATAATGTTAAGCCCTGTGGAGAATCTAATAATCAAAAATTATGTAAAACTAGAAATTATGAAATTGAAATATTCAAAGAATGTACAAGAAAAAATAGTCTGAGAACATTAAAAACATTTAAATCAAAAAGAAAGTTTTTTTTATTTCAAAACAAAAACTGGAGATTTATATTTCTTGAGTTGTCATGTTTCATTTCTTCGGATTGTCACGAATTTGCCTTTTGAATGACTAGGGGTTGTAAAATATTCAAGACACCTCCACCCCCGTATCTCGACAATACGCCTTTGGGTCCCTCATAGCCCCAAACATCTGTTCTGGGACGAAAATTTCAGTACATTCGCCTAAGTGCGATTTTTACACTTAAGCGTATACTTTGGGAGGGCAACATACATGTCTTTGCAAGACATTGAAGGCAATGTCTGTGGAGAAGATAGAGAAGGAGGGAGCTTTAAATTGCCCCTTTTTGACCTAGGCAATTTATTACCTATGGTATCAATCACAGTTCATGCTGAAGTCGCCTGCTGTGTGAATGGGGAAGCTCCTGGGGTTGCAGTAGCCGTGTCTACCCTTATCAGACACGCGCATCCCCTTGTTCCTGTGAATGGAGTCTCTAGTCCAAGGTTCTTTCCGAACCAAGGCATATTCTCCACGGTCACAAAAAACTAAGAGCAAGGCTAAAATCTCACAGGAGCTTATGACACTCTGTCAAACCACTTGACCAATCTCCGGAGGAGGCCAGACTCAATACGTGGAAGGAAGTCTTTCCACCAGATTTTGTCGAACTAAGGGAGAGCCTTCCTCCTGGTGGTGATCAAAACTGGACGACGTGGAAGTCTCTCAACCGTTTGAGGAGCAGCGTAGCGCGATCGAGACAACAGGCGGCGATGGGGCTTCTCAGAATGTGACGTCACTTGTGACTATGGTGTGGTTCAAACAACCCCACACTTGTGTGTTTGTCCTTTGTCTCCTGCTTCTTGCGAGGTAGGGGACTTGATGTTGGCAACCTCGCATGCCATTGACGTAGCCCGTTATTGGGCAAGACATGTGTGAATATTATGCCTCGACACGATTAATAATAATAATAATTGATTCTATTCAATATATCCTAGACTTTTGGATTGTGCACATCGTTTGAAGTGCTAACGAGATATCCCTGAAGAATTTCCCAAGCGTGTTTGCATCTGAAGGGTACTTGATCCGAAAGAAAAGGCATATTTTTAGATTAACCTCTACGCATGTTGTGAATTTTGGGATTTCGTATGAAATCTCTTTGAAATGGACTTGGTTAGTGAGATTCGTAATTTCTGAGCCAATTACGACAATTATTGACTGCTCATGTAGTTCCCCCACTTCCTTGACAGCTCCTGAAATCTCTTTTTCGGTCTTTACATGAAGAATCATAACCCTTTGAGCGTCTTTGATAGTTGGCTTCTTGTTGCACCCTCGCGGTCTAGGAGAATAAAAGCGTTCAGTAGAAGAACCAGGATACAATCTATTGGATCTGAAAGAACGAAGAAGAAATTGAATGTTAGGATAAAACTATACGAGAAATGATCATTGTATTACCTTCCGCAATAAAAGGATCATATATTTTTTTCAATAATTGCTTACTGGGTTTATCTTTTATATCAGTCGCCATTATGGACAGTACTATGTTGACAATTCGAGTAAAACTTCTTCGAAAAGATGTACTGTCACCGACTTTTGGGTTTTCAGTCTCAAAATCTATCATCATCGGAAGATTTTAAATGGCTTAAAAAGCTAGTGATAAGCGTATGTCAGCTTATTGTAGGTGAGATTCTTAACGTGAGCTAACTCGGAATGCATACAAATTCGATTTAGAGGTGAAGGACACCATTCAGTTATCTTGAATCGAATTCGTGAAATTAAACAAATTTCGCATTTAAACCAAAATATAAAGGATTTGGGTGTACTAACAGAAAAGCTGGGTGTAGTGACAAATTCCCCAGAAAAGCTATTCAAGCCATTGTCAGAAGGCATCGACCTCGAGTCAGACCTAGAACAAGGCGGCTGAATCAAATTCAGAATCTTGCCTTAGAACGCCTCGGGATCGATCCCGAACATCTTCCTGAAGTGGCGGAGGATCGACAAGTCTGGGCTGCTAATTTGGATGTCATGGGCCCGCGACCTCAATAGGGATAAGCGGTTTAAAATGAACGAATAATTGACAGAAAAGTGACATTTGGGTGAAATGTAGACCAGAATGTTCTCTATAATTTGGCCGTAGAACTAGATCTCATCGATTATTGTTGTTTGCTTCTGGACTTGTTTTTTCGCCCAGAGCGCCCCAAGTGTTCATTTGATGAATTTCAACTATATTAACGAATTGTTATATTTTGTAAGACTCTCAAATTCATCAAATTGACATCTGAGTGGTTAGCTGAGATTCTTTACAATCTCAGCTTTTGTGGTCACAGGTGAAATCCGACCTCGTCAGATCGGGCCCAAATTTTGGATGTACACGTTTTGACACTCATAGAACACGAAAATCATGTACACCAAAAAACGATTTTCGTGGACGTCCCGTCCCGTCCGTTACATTTCGACTTCTGGAGAGAAAACGGAAAGAGATATCGACAAGCGGTTTTCGCAAAGGTTAAAAGTCATTGGGCCGCTAGAAGTTGATGATGTCAGATCCAACCACCCACCCACCCCCCCCCCCCTTCCGCCATTTTGGAAACCATAAAATTTTGTTTTTTAGATCACTCATCACCTATGGCATCGATCGATCTCAAATTTTAGTATGGTATAGCTGGGCCTAAGAGCTTCCGATCGATACCAAACTTCACCCCCTCCGACCCCCGTGACCTGAGCTAGAGGGGGTCAGAAATTGAATTTTTGAATGGACATATCTCCGGTTCTAATTATCGGAATGCAAAAAAAATTTGGTGTTTAGGAAAGCTCTCGTGGAGCACTACAACCTTGTGACACCCCAATTTTATCCGATTTAATTGAAGGTCTGATTAATCGAAAAATCAATTTTCGATTAATCGATTTCGAATATTTCGAAAACAAGACAATGCTTTTTCTTTAAATTTTAATATGTTGTAGCTGGGGTAGAGGACTTTCCAACGGTGTGTCACACTCCTCCCTTGATGTTCCTTGACCCGAGCTATAATTAAAAATGTCTTGACCGGACTGCATTTTCTGTATTTGTAAAGGGATTTCGATGAAATTTTAGCCTATATTGTATCTGAGAGCACGATCTTTCTAATAATGGGTCCCATCCGTCTGTACCCCAACCCACTGTACCCCGACCCTTACTATACCCATATGGACCGGACTCTATCACTTATGTTTATTAACCGATTTCAATGAACTTCTTTTTCTTTTGTTGGTCTTCCCCCCCAGACTATTTAAAATAGAAAATGACCAGTGATAAGCCCAGATAAGCTTATGGTAGCTCAGATTCTATACAGGTGACCTCGAAATGCGTGCACCTCGGGGTGCTTGCAATTCGGAATGCGTGAAAATTCGATTGTGAGTTGAATTTTGGGGGTAATGGCTCCGGCACACCTTTTAGATCAGGAAAATTTCATGTAGTCGAAATTCCAATCCTTTTCTTTTTCACATACTTTGCATATGTCTATCTCATTTCCTCGCACTCTTCCTCTTCTTTCAAACATAACTCCAAATTTAATTTAGCTCAATCGAATTTGGTATGCGAAAGAATGGGATAGTCATATGCAAAATACGTGAAAAAGAAAAGGATTCGAATTTCGACTTCATGAAATTTTCCTGATCTAAAAGGTGTGCCAAAGCCATAAAGAATCGCGTCGAGCCAATTTCATCGATTTCGACTGCTGAGAACAGTTTACTCGACGCGATTCTTTACCCCCAAAATTCAACTCACAATCGAATTTTCACGCATTCTGAGTTGCAAGCACCCCGAGTTGCACGCATTTCGAGGTAACATGTTGTACGCAATTGTATGAACCTTTCAAAGAGATATAAAATGTCTGATAATCCCAATATGCTGAAGATGAAATGATAAGATACAATACTGCTTTACCTTTCTGTTGCAAATTAAATTAATATTTGAAATGGCAGTCAGTTAGATTTTAAAATAGTTCAAATTTAGTGGAAGTACTGGAATATGGGAATTTTTGGAAAGGACTATATTGAATAGACAGAGAATAGGTACGCCATTTTGTGTCCAAACTTTGATGAAGCAAGACATATATTTTGTAAGTACAGGAAAAGAATTAATTTTGAATTTAAAAGTAATAATATTGAAATTTATTAGGGATACAAAGGAAAAGGACAAGGACAGGGAAAGGATAGGATTATTATAGGAGGAGCAAATTGCTTTAGAATGTAAGTAGAGGGAAATTAAGTTTTTGCACTGTAGGACTGACGCCATTTTTTCTCTATTTCTTTTAGCCGAAAATTTCATTTATTATCATCTATTATATCCGATTCCGACGTTATTGAAATTTCTGTTGTTGGGAAATAAAATTTGTTTGGAAAAAAATACAACAGATGGTCCTTCACCCCGAATAAAGCCAAGATATGGACAAGTACACTGGCACTATTCCTCGTAGGAGCTCTCGAGAGAATAAAGGAAAGAAGCCAGTCCGGCTGGGATTTGAGAGCACGAATAAGTCAAAGAAGTCTGCGGAAGAGACACTGATCGATGTCCAAATTGAGAAAGCAGAGCTGGAATTGAGTTTGCTCAAGATCAAGGCAAAGGAAGCGCAATTGCTGCGGGAGTCTGGACAATCTCCGATCGCTGAGGAGAAAGACACTGTGGTACAGCAATATCTCCAAAAACCTGTTCAGCAGCCTGGGAATGTTCACCAGGAAGTTGAGGATGACAAGGTGGATGATGAGAGGGGTGCTTCCGGAGGAATTGACACGAGATTTCTCAAGGATGAAGTTGGTTCTGTTTCAACGGATTACACCAGGTTCAGAGGTGGTCTCAAGTGGCTGTATCGTGACTTTAAGGAGTCTGATACTGAGAGAGAATCCGAGGACAGTGACTCTATCAGTGGTAGCAGCGGAAGGTCTGATATTGCTGCTGCTATTCGTGCCCAGTCGGAGAAAATGAACAAATTTATGTCAAGACAAACTCTTGGAAAGGATTATTTTCACTTCGACGGAAATTTCCAAGAGTATCCAATGTTTATGGCATGGTTTAGCAGCACCACGGCATCTTGCAAGTTTACTGACCAGGAAAATCTCTTGCGACTGCAGAAGTGTTTGAAAGGTGAGGCCAGAAATGCTGTTCGTTTCATGCTATACTCACCAGAATGCATTAATGAGATTCTCCGGACTTTGGAGAAGAAATTTGGGCGTCCGGAATTCCTGGTAAAAGCCATGATTGCTGAGGTTAGGGAGATTCCCGCTGTTAGAGAGGAAAAGCCTGAAACTGTCATAAATATGGCAACAACTGTTCTGAATCTCGTTGCGTCTCTCAAGATGAGTAATCGCAGAAACTACATCGACAATCCTCAGCTGCTCGAGGAACTTCTGAGCAAGTTGCCTCTTTCTCTGCGAGTGCAATGGTCAGAATATGCATCCAAGAAGTCTCACTGCACCTTGGAGACGTTTTCCAAGTGGATGGACAGGAGGGCGGAGGCTGCTAGTGAGAGGGTTCAATTCTATCCAGTGAAAGAGGCGAAAAATGGCAAAGATGCGAAGAAAGACAAGAAGCAGAAATTTGTCGCAGCAACAAGTGAGGTTAAGAACGATGCAATAGGCTCAATAGGCTGTGTTTGTGTTTGTTGTGGTGGCTGTCATGATTTGACCAGCTGTGGGGATTTCAAAAATTTAACAGTTGACGATCGCTGGAAGCTTGTGACCGAGAAAAGGATGTGTTTTTCGTGTCTCAAGGATGGTCACATGAGTCCTGAATGCAAGAAGAAGAAGAAATGTTCTGTAAATGATTGTAGCCGTCGCCACAATGATATTCTTCATCGAAACAGCGATAGAGGAAATGTTTTGCCCCAGGCCACACAAAATTCACGTCAAAACACTGAGAGAAATTCTGAGGAAAATTGCTCATCATCAGAGACAAATCAAGTGAGTACTGTGGCTCACACTACAGCTTCTTCAGGAAAAACATTGATGAAAATCCTGCCGGTGATGTTGAGTGGACCCAAGGGAACTTGCAAGGTTTATGCATTCTTGGACGAGGGGTCTACAATCACAATGTTGAAGACGAGTGTGGCCGACAGTCTTGGTCTTGAGGGTCCTACAATGTCTCTGAGATGGACCGGAACAACTCCCGAGATGACGACTTCATGTGAAGCTCGTGTTGTGGATTTGAAAATCAAAGGGACGTTTTCTGGGGCCAAGGAATATACGCTTCGCCGAGTGCGCACTGTTGATCAATTGTCATTGCCCAAGCAATCTGTGGATGTACAGACTTTGGTGAGGGATTGGAGATATCTTTCTCAGGGAGAAGTTGAGTCATTTGATGATGTGGTGCCGCAACTTCTTATTGGGCTTGATAATATCGCGCTGATAACATCTCGTGAAGTGATTCATGGTGCTTGGAATGCACCTTATCTTGCCAGGACATGGCTAGGATGGGTTATCCTAGGGAATTTGTCTTCACCTGTGGACAGAAATGGTGAAGTGAATTGTGCAATGATTGAGACTGTTGATGAATTGCATGATTTGGTGAAATCCTCCTTTACCACGGAAGGATTTGGGACAGTGCCACGACAGGAAAAATCTCGATCTCGCGAGGACAGGAAAGCGATAGAGATTATGGAAAATACCACCAGGAAAACTTCAGATGGACGCTACGAGACTGGACTTTTGTGGCGTCAGGGAAAACCACCTGCGGTTCCAGAATCCCGAACAGCTGCTCTGAGGCGACTTTATAGCACTGAAAGAAAACTTGACCGTGACTCAGAATTGGCACAGGCATATTGTGCGAAAATTGAGGAGCATCTAGAGAAGGGATATTTGGTGGAATTGGACGAAAACGACAAAAAAGTTCCCTCTGAAAATGTGTGGTATCTTCCACATTTCTCTGTGGTACACCCTGCGAAGAAAAAAGTCCGTGTTGTTTTTGATTGTGCCGCGAAAACAAACGGAGTGTGTTTCAACGATTTCTTGTTGAAAGGACCTGACATGCTGCAGCCTCTCCCTGGAATTCTGGAGAATTTTCGACGAGCTAAGTATGGGTATATGGGAGACATTAGGGAAATGTTTCACCGTGTGAAAATTCGAGAAGCTGATCAGAATTACCAGAGGATTTTATGGAGAGGAATGAACCGTGAGTGTGATCCGAAGGAGTATAAGCTCACGGTGATGACTTTTGGAGCTTCATGCTCGCCAACTTTGGCAGCATACGTGAAGGATGAGAATGCCAAGAGTCACATGGAGGAATATCCAGAGTCAGTGAATGAAATTTTGAGGTACACCTATTGTGACGATTTCATAAGCTGTTCAGATTCAGTGGAAGAATCCCAAAGGCGTGTTGATGAAGTGATAAAAATTAGCCAGGGTGCGGGATTTGAAGTTGTGAATTGGACAGCCAGTGATTCAGCCATTCTCAGTTCCCTTGGTGCTGATTTTCTGACGAAGAACTTCAATGATGCTGATCATATGGAGCGTGTCTTGGGTTTGTGGTGGGATTCCACAAAGGATGTCTTCACATTCAAAGTGAATTTTCACAAAGTGACCAGTGAGATTCTTTCTGGAGAAAAGGTTCCGACAGAGAGAGAAGTTCTGCGCTTGGTGATGTCTCTCTTTGATCCACTTGGATTTCTGGGATTGTTCACAGTGAAGGGAAAAATCCTCCTGCAAGACATATGGCGTCGTGAAATCGATTGGGACGATGAGATTGGCGGAGAGCTGATGACAGTTTGGAAACAGTTCTTATTAGAACTACGGGATATCGAGAATGTGAGTATACCTCGATGCTTTTTTACAAATTTGCCGTGCGATTCTTCCATAGAATTACATGTGTTTGGAGACGCCAGCCTTTCCGCTTTCGCTTCTGTGGCGTATTTGAGGATCGAAAACAGGGGGGAAGTGGAAATAGCACTTTTGTGTTCACGCACCCGCGTGGCACCTTTGAAGGCGATAACCATCCCACGGCTTGAGTTGCAAGCGGCAGTTCTGTCCAGCCGCTTGGGAAATTCCATGATGACTACAATTGACATGAAAATTGACCGAGTCTACTATTGGACAGACTCGATGACTGTCCTCAAATGGCTTCGAAGTGGGTCCAGGCGATTTAAAGAATTCGTGGCAAATCGTCTGGGGGAAATTGAGGACTTGACCGATCTGGATTCGTGGCACTGGGTGCCCACGAAGGACAACGTTGCTGATTTAGCAACAAGACACAAACCGTGTAACTTCTCTTCCGAGTCTGTTTGGTTCACTGGACCGAAGTTCCTGAAGCGTCCAAGGTCTGATTGGCCACAAGAAGTTCACGATGATCACCCGATTGATGACAGCGAAATTATACAACATGTTCATGTTCAGTATGAACACAATGAGTTGGTTCCAAATGCTGAAAGATTCTCTTCGTGGAATCGCCTTTTGCGTACAACTGCTCGTGTACGTCAAATTGCTTTATTTTGGAAAGATCTGTCGCTGAAAAAGACAAAGAGGCCATTGCCTTCATTGACTGTGTCAGATTTGGAAAGAGCTCAAGTGATGTTGTGGAAAGAGATGCAGACAAAGTACACATGTGAAAGGAATTTATTGACTTCCGGGAAGACAATCGACAAGAAAAGCTCTCTTTACAAATTGTCTCCATTTGTTGATGAGAATGGAGTTTTGAGGATGAAGAGTCGTTTAGTGAATAGCCCAGATGTCAACGAGAAGTTCCCAGTCATTTTGGATGAGAAGCATCCTGCAACCAGACTTCTTATCCTGGATGTTCATGTGAGAAACTTTCACCAAGGACGAGAGCAGATAGTGAATGATCTGCGACAGAAGTTTTGGATCCCGAAAATTCGTATGGCAGTCAAAAGGTCATGGAGAGACTGCCAACCCTGCAAGAACTTTGCTGTAAGACCAATGCCCCCTGAAATGGCTGCACTACCCGTGGCTCGTGTAGAGCAACAGATGTTCCCGTGTGCTCGAAGCGGAGTGGATTTCTTCGGGCCCATTATGGTCACTGTTGGACGTCGTCAAGAAAAACGCTGGGGCGTTTTGTTCACATGCATGACAACTCGGGCTATCCACCTGGAGATCGCACACTCACTGGACACTGATAGTGCGATCATGGCGATTAGAAGATTTATCTCAAGACGGGGCCCCATTAAAGAATTGTATTCTGACAATGGGACGAACTTCCATGGCGCGGACAAGGAGATGAGGGCAGCTCTGGCACAACTGGACCAAGAGAAGATTCGAAATGTGCTTTCCTGCAAGCTGATTGACTGGATTTTCAATCCACCAAGCGCTCCGCACATGGGGGGAAGTTGGGAGAGATTGATAAGGACGGTGAAAACAGCCCTGAAGACGACTTTGGCTTTTCACGCTCCCAGTGATGAAGTGCTTCAAACACTGTTTGCTGAAGCTGAATTTGTGGTGAATAACCGGCCTCTGACTCACGTCTCTGTTGACTACGATGACGAAACAGCCTTGACTCCCAATCATTTTTTGATTGGAAGAACTGCAGAAAATCGTCCAGGAACCTTTGACGATCATGATATGTGTTTGAGGAGATCTTGGAGAAAATCTCAACGTATGGCTGATATTTTCTGGAGACGTTGGGTTCATGAATATCTACCGGAGCTGGCGAGACGAACGAAGTGGCACACTTCCGTTCCTGCGATTCAACCAGGCAGCATTGTGGTGATCGCTGATGAGAAACTTCCCCGAAACGAATGGCCTATGGGGGTCGTGGAACAAGTGCATCCCGGACAGGACGGAAAGATACGTGTAGTATCAGTGAAGACACCAAAAGGGGTATACAAACGGCCCGTGAGTAGGATTTGCGTGATGGATGTTGGTGCGACCGCACCAAGGGGGGAAGGTGTTGCAAATTAAATTAATATTTGAAATGGCAGTCAGTTAGATTTTAAAATAGTTCAAATTTAGTGGAAGTACTGGAATATGGGAATTTTTGGAAAGGACTATATTGAATAGACAGAGAATAGGTACGCCATTTTGTGTCCAAACTTTGATGAAGCAAGACATATATTTTGTAAGTACAGGAAAAGAATTAATTTTGAATTTAAAAGTAATAATATTGAAATTTATTAGGGATACAAAGGAAAAGGACAAGGACAGGGAAAGGATAGGATTATTATAGGAGGAGCAAATTGCTTTAGAATGTAAGTAGAGGGAAATTAAGTTTTTGCACTGTAGGACTGACGCCATTTTTTCTCTATTTCTTTTAGCCGAAAATTTCATTTATTATCATCTATTATATCCGATTCCGACGTTATTGAAATTTCTGTTGTTGGGAAATAAAATTTGTTTGGAAAAAAATACAACACTTTCAATAAAATAAATAATGCTTGTTAATTTCCTACAAGATATTTCCCCCTTGGGTGTACTGGTTATGCTGCGACAATTAGCTATTGATGAGATAGAAAGAGATGAATGAAATAACTGTTCCCCGAGCCGATGGGGCCGAAGGAGAAAAAATTTTTCTCCTCGTGGGCTGTCTCAGGTCACGTTGGCACCTATTTCTCCTTCTGGATTGCTTCAAAGGTTGCTCTCAGTGGGTTTTGCAGGTGAAAATCTTCCTGATGAACTGCCCAATTCTTCCACAAGATTCCCCAGAAGACACCAATGCAGTGAGAAGCCGAAAAATCCCAAGTACTGGAAGACACGAGGGGCCCCGCCACAAGAATAACTACTTTTTCACTCACTTCTAATTGTCTTTTCACCAAATTTATTTTTCCACCACCTCAAGTACAAATCGTTCAACAAATTAACAGTTTTAACTGCTCGAACTCCAAGAGAGAGCAGTTTTCACAATCGACTTTTTTTTTCAACTTTGCAACATTCTAGCTGCTAAACGGTAAGAGATATTGACTTCCGGTCTTCAGTGACCCTCCCAGAAATCAATACATTCTATCTAACTAACTTACCAAAATGACCACCCACCCCTTCCAACCCCACCAAAAAACATGTTTTATTACCTTGCAAAAAATTGGCACTGACGATTTTCTTCATTTTTGGATATGTTATGGAGGTAGTCCAGCTGAACATTTCGTCCTTAGACACCTATCACCGGACAAATCTCCATCTTGAATTATTCAAGGTCAAAAGTCAACCACACTGGAGGGCCTAATTTTCAACGGATTTGGACAAATTTGGACATTTTTGAAAGATCTTTTAATTCTGAACCCGACTGCATCTGTCACAATCGGTGATGGATCGGGAAAGTAACGGTAATAGTCCTATTTTTAAAAAATACTATTCTTCGCAATTCTCACCTTTTTGACCCATATAAAATTTAAACGGTAAGAGATATCAACTTCCGGTCTTCGGTGACCCCACCTCAAATGACATTATCTCGAAAGTAATCTCTTTGTTTTTACCCCCTCCCCCTTCATGCGCACCCTATCCCACAAAAATAGCCAAAAAAATGAGGTTTTTCTAATTTAAAAAAAAATTGGCCCTGACGATTTCCTTCATTTTTGGATATGTTATGGAGGTAGTCCAGCTGAACATTTCGTCCTTAGACACATATCACCGGAAAAATCGCCATCTTGAATTATTCAAGGTCAAAGGTCAACTACCCTAGAGGGCCTAATTTTCAACGGATTTGGACAAATTTGGACATTTTTGAAAGATCTTTTAATTCTGAACCCGACTGCATCGGTCACAATCGATGATGGATCGGGAAAGTAACGGTAATAGATTTATTTTAAAAATACTGTTTTTCGCACTGTTTAAGTCTTTTGACCCATATAAAATTTAAACGGTAAGAGATATCAACTTCCGGTCTTCGGTGACCCCACCTCAAATGACATTATTTTGAAAGTAATCTCTTTGTTTTTACCCCTTCTTCCTTCATGCGTTCCCTATCCCCCAAAAATCGGCAAAAAATGAGGTTTTTCTAATTTAAGAAAAATTGGCCCTGACGATTTCCTTCATTTTTGGATATGTTATGGAAGTAGTCCATCTGAACATTTCTTCCTTAGACATCTATAACCGGAAAAATCGCCATCTTGAATTATTCAAGGTCGAAGCCTAATTTTCACCCGATTTGGTCAATTAATTAATTGAAAGATTAATGATTTTTCGAAACCCTCTTCTTGAACAATTTTCAGCTTCAAGATGGTTTTGTGGTGATTTATAGACATATTTAATTCGACAATAATTTTCTATACATCAGAATGCTTGCGAAAAGGTATATAAGGCAGAGCTCTTTCTCGGGAGTTCGAGCAGCTCGCAAAGCCTCGGACGCTTTGCCACCCCTTTGATTACCTAATTTAATAAATATTCCACTTTAAATTGAGGTTTTTTTTCACAAATCAATCTGCACATCTGCACAACTGTCAAAACGGAAGAGATTAGCTTTTTTTGTTTCTCATGATGCAAAAGCTGCATGGCTCTTGCGCAATGCAAAAATTTCCCTGCGCCCGATAAATAAAAATCCCCACAATTCAAATTGCAGACGTCCGTAACGGACACATGTAAAGAATCTCAGCTATCATAAACTTATCTGGTTTTAAAGCGTTATTATGAGAATAGTCAATTTTTTCACACTTAAACGGCAAAATCGGAGAGATGCCGTAGTCTGAGCGGAAAATAATGTATGTACGAAATATAGACACAAATTTCCTCTACGATTATGTCGAAGTAATCATCAATATCGGTTTAGCAACAGTCGAGATAATTGAGGTTATGTGATATTGAAATTGGTTTTTCGACTATGGCGCCCCTAGTGTTGGTCCCACTAAGTGCTTTTTCATATCGTCGGTTCCGAATAAGACTATTGTAAGTCTAAAATGCGACTTTTCAGAAGATAGGTTTAAAGTTTGACAGCTAAAATTTATTTTTATTAATTTCACTGGAATTAATATATTTTTAGCTTTCGAAACTATTGTATCACACTTACGCATTGAATATCTTCTGGTTAACGCTACTTTTAAGTTATTTACAGTAAAATTGTGGACTAAAAACTCGATAATCGGGCAGGCTGATTTTCAGTTTTTTCTTGAAACTTTTCCAGGAATATCTTGATCAATATAAAATTTTGTGGGGATGTAGATCTAAGGTTTCTGCATCCAATGATACCATCTTTTTCTACTACTGTAAGTAGACTTACAATGGTCTTCTTCGGAACCGACGATGTCCAAAATATCATATAGGAGGTTGAACAAATGATAATGTGACATTACCTAACCCATTTAATTTCACTTTGGGTTCGTTCACAAAATATAATTAATTTTCAACGCTTTCTGATTGACATCTTTTGGACGACAATACTATTCAGAGCTATTTTTGTTTGAGCTGCTAGAAATGAAGCCCGAAAATCAAATCTAAATTATGCAAATTATTGGTGAAGAGTCTCCAGCTTCACAATTATTATTGGTGGACTTATTGAATGACCTGTTATATCACAATTTTGAGTACTTCTGCGGGCCCTCCTAAGTTACATTCTTGTCTCTTACCATCCTTTCTAAATACATGTTTTACGTTTCTAACACCTTTTTTTATTTCTAAATTTCAGCCATCAACATACAACGTGTTGAGAAATAAAATTAAACAGGCGTTCGAGGCATTTCGAGTCGTTCGACATGGTTATAAGGACAAAGAGAGAAAAATTAATCAAAATGTCAACGAAATACTATAATCCAGAGATTTGAATGATTCAGGTAAATAGTGTTAAAATCTTCCAAAAAGAAAAAAAATATTTAGATAGAATTCATTATTCATCAAATATTTGAATAAAAATCCATAATTTCAATCAATTTGTATTTAGTGTCCAATTTTATCCTCAAAGTGTGCCCACAGAGCCACAGTCACTTGACCACTCAGCTGTTCTGTCAGTGAAATAAAAACACAAAAGTGAAAATGGGAGAGAAAAAAACAAGTATTAATGAAAAGGGACAGATAATCCTAACCGGCTTATGTAGGTGAGATTCTTAACGTGAGCTAACTCGGAGTGCATGCAAATTCGATTTAGAGCTGAAATTGTGAGTCGCCATTCAGTTATCTTGAATCAAATTCGTGAAATTATACAAATTTTGTATTTAAACCAAAATATCAAGGATTTGGATGAACTGTCACAAAAGTGATATATGGGTGAAATGTAGACCAGAACGATCTCTATAATTTTCCCATAGAACATGATCTCATCGATTACTCAGAAGCCAAGATAATCGAGGTTTTTTGTTTCTTAACTCGTTTTTTCATCCAGAGTGCCCCTAAGTAGTGATTTGTTGAACTTCAACTATATCAAAGTGTATAGAATTTCCATTCTATAAGACCTCTTAAAAATAAGAGACAAAAGACGGTTGGATTTTGAACGTGCATGGAGGGAGAGAGAAAGAGGAAAAAGTGGTGAATGAGATCAGCTGGAAAGAAAGTAGGGGAATGAGGGGAACGAGTATGGGCATTACGTAAGAAGACTTGATTTTTGCAAAGAGACGTGAGGAGAAAAGTGTATAAATTTATTTGTGAATTATAAATTAAATATTAGTTCAAACTACAGAAAAATTTACGTGACGTAGAGTTAAACGTGTTCAGTTCAATCTAAGAGGAGAATATTTGTAAATAAAATAATTGGTGAAGGTGAAAAGTGTGTTTCACTGCCTCAGTGGATTTGGAAAAGGGCATTTGGCGGTCATCGAGGAAACGTATTCTGGAAAATCCAGCCGCCTACGTTCCGGATCACTGTTGAAGATATTTAATAAAGGAATATATATTTCCAGGTAAACTGGGCAGGAAGAAGAGGGTATTAGATATCACAGAATCCTATCACAGAGAAATTATTGTTTACCACAGGTACTCTGAAAGAAATAATTTGCAAAAGGGTGTAAAAGGGTGCAAAAATCGATTAATTTTGGAGATGAATTTCGAATAAAACGAAAAATTTGCAATTGGGTGCAAAAATTTGCAATTTGGCAAATATTTGCCAATTATTGCCTCCCTTTGCAAATTTTTGCAAATTTTTACCTCCGAATGAGCACTATAGTAGCGCCATCTGTGGTGAAACACCATAAATATGATTTGGCATTCTTGTCTGCCGCATTAACACAAAATCGACGTACACATACTCTCAATGAAAATGTTAATTGCACTTTTCAATTTTTACTCCACTACCACCGTAGACACTTTTTTTTCAAAAACTTTTCACTTTATCTATTATTTACCTAATTTCTTAGCAAATTTTGCCCATTTTTCTGCATTTAAACACTGACATTTGCAAGAATTTTTGTCGTCGGACTATTACTGAATGAACCATCCAACATGTCAAAAATTTTTGCATTGGGATGCAACCTCGCGAACAAATCTTTCAAAAATCTCACTATTTAGGTCTTTTCGTCAGAAAATATTTGTCACAAAACACTCCAAAGACCTGAGCAAACTTCTGAACCACAAAATTTCTTTTTCCCAAAAAAATGTTTGTCAATTTTCCTACAAAACACTGCTCAATTTTCACTTTATTTCTGTCGGCACCGTGTTTTTGTGAATCGTAACACAATTCTCTACCGTAGGAGCTTTTCTTCCCATTTTCCACTATTATAGTTATTGAGAAAACACGCGAAAACTATCACCACTTTGCGAATTAACTGCACTGTGAATTAATATTTTGTCTGCCATTTGACAATTCTGAGCGACACTGGAACTGGAAGCCATTGGAAATTGCTTATTTTGTCGCGTGCAAAATGGCAAACTTTTGCATCCTTTTGCATCTTTTTGCAAAACAAAGTTGATTGAATTCGAATTGACCAAAAAATCGATTGAAATTAATCGATTTTTGCAAAAAAGTCGATTGGAGCCAGGGTTACTACCCTTTTTGGTTAATTACATGGAGTGGGTGTTCTCCTTTTGCATCCTTTTGCAAATTATTTCTTTCAGAGTACGTGAATATCACAAACGGTAGAAGGAAGCCCAAGAAACACACAGTCCCTGACAGATTTATAACACCACAATATATTTATAGGTAATTCTCCACACAAAGAATTGTTGCATTTTTGTGAGACTTTCCATTTAAAACCCTATTTTAAGTGTCTCGGTGGAGTACAAGCAGTCAAATTGGCATCTGAGTGGTTTCAAAGCGTTATTATGGGAAAAATCAATTTTTTCACACTTAAACGGCAAAATCGGAGTGATAGCGTAGTCTGATCGGAAAATGATGTATGAACGAAATGTAGAGACAAATATCCTCTACAATTATGTCGAAGTAATTATCAAAATCGGTTTAGCGATAGTCAAGATAATTGAGGTTATGTGATATTGAAATTGGTTTTTCGACTGTGGCGCCCCTGGTGTTGGTCCCACGAAGTTCAAATATTCTAGAAAGTTGTAGCATTTGGTGAGATCTTTCGTTTAAGCCCTCATTCATCAAAATCGGTCACATAGAACCGGAGATATGATTTTTTGAATTTCGTGAACTTTGACCCCTCATATCTCCGGTTCTATTGAAACCACAGCGCACTTACGCACCATTTTGGAAACGTCCTAGACTGGACTACAACATACTAAAATTTCATTAACTTGCACAATGCCGTTTTTGAGAAAAGTGACTTTGAATTTCGATGAATTTTGACGCTATCACAGCGCCACCTGTGGTGACTTTTTGAACTTCCATCTGAAAGTGCTCATCGAGACGAAACCAAAAAGGTAAAATTTAGGTCGCTATGTTAATTAGAACCGGAGATAGAGGCCGGTCAATGTTCGAACTTTGACCCCTTATAGCTCGGGTCAGGGGTTTTAGATCGACTTAAGGTTTTTTTTTTTGTTTGATAGGTATAATCAACGGCTACAACATACTAAATTTTCAGCCCGATGCACAATGGAATTTTTGAGTTATTTAACTTTTAAGATTTAAAAATTTTCTTTTTAAAAAAGCGCCCCTAGCGGTGGTTTTATGAACTTGCGATGTTAGAAGGGGAAGTAGCATTTCACGAGAGCTTTCCAAAATGCCCTCACTTTTTAAATTCTGACAATTAGAACCGGTGTTATGGCCATTTTAAGAAATTTTTTTTGGACCCTTATAGCTCGGGTCAGGGGGGTCGGGGGACCTTAAGTTTGGTATTGATGGAAAGCTCTAAGGCCCAGCTATAACATACTAAAATTTGAGCCCGATCGATGCCATAGGAGCGGAGCCATTAAGAAAACAAAAAAAGGTGGGTCTTCAAAATGTCGGAAGGAGGGGTCGGGGGTGGGGGGTCAATGCACCAAGTTCCAATTTTCATACGATATATAACCTTTGCCGAAAACCGCAAGTCGATATCTCTTTTAGTTTAGGAGCTATTAAGCTCCAAAGAGCGGCCGGACGGACGGCCGGCCGGCCGGGAACGGTTTTTAGCCATCCATATATTCGTGATCAGGAAGTGTCAGAACACATTCTGGCAAAGGTTGGGGCCAATCGGAGGACATGAGATTTTGTTAGGATTATAGTAGGTGAGATTGTTAAGAATCTCACCTAATACAGTAACATATGGGACTGGACCTGCCACATTTCTTTCAACCAGAATTTTACACCAACTGGCAATTGACGAAGGTAAAGCCTACCCAAAGGCTGCAAAAATGTGAAGAGAGGACTTTTATGTAGATGATATGCTGGCAGGAGCGCATTCCATTGAAGAGGCTCAAGAATCATTCCGAGAAATAAATGAACTTATGAAGCTCGGAAAAATGAATTTAAGGAAGTGGACTAGTAACTCGAGGCAGTTACTTGAGGATATTCCCGAAAACCAAAGAGAAAAAGGAATTATCCAAATCAAGGAGGATGAAACGATTAAACCGTTGGGTATTCATTGGAGCCCTCTTAAAGACGAGTTCCAATTCACGATTATTTTGAAAGCCCATCCAAACTTAACTATGAGAGGAATCCTATCTGAGATAGCCTCTATATTCGACCCAACTGGATGGCTGGCACCTGTGGTTCTACGAGCGAAATTCATCATGCAGTCCCTTTGGAAAGAGAAGATTGGTTGGGATGATAAACCATCTGACACGGTATTAAGATGGTGGAAAGAGTTCCGCGCAGGGTATACCCCAGATTCTCATATACAGATTCATGGTTTTGCTGATGCCTCTACAAAGGCTTATGCAGCCTGTATCTATGTCAGAGTATCCGCTAGAAATAAGCATAAGGTTACATTGCTTATTGCCAAAACCAGGGTGGCGCCCCTTAGGCAGCTTTTATAGGGGGGACTTTTGATTCGAAACTTCCCGTTCGAAATAAAAATATCTCACTGAACTTTCTCGCAGTGTCATTTTGCCTTCTTTCAGGCGCACAAAATATCTCACTGAGCTTTCTCTCAGTCACAATTGCCTACCTCTTGGCGCACAAAAATAACTCTCTCCGAAAGCTCAGTCAGTAGAGTTCGATTCGAACATCTATCAAGAATCAGCTGTTTTTTGTTTTTAATAGTGCTGTCAGAGCAATTTTCTCAAGGTTTACACGTTTTTCGCCAAGCATATTTCTGAAAATGCCTGGTGTTTCAGTGAGTTTATTATTTAATGAATTTAATTTTTGTTTGAAATTATGTTTCTAATTTTAAGGATGTGTTTTCAATAATTTGTGAGATGAAAGAACACGAAATGCTGTGGAACATCAGACATCCGCAATTTCACAACACACAGGAGAAGAAAAATCTATTGAGCAGAATCTCCAGAAAACGTAATATTCCCATCAAAAGAATACAAGGAGTGATAAAATATGTGAAGAAGGAATTTAAGAAGGAAGAAGCAAAAATGGCTTGTCGGAGTGGCTCAGCAGCGGAAGATTTGGGGATGCAGCATGAATGGAAATGGTATAAAGAATGCCAATTTCTCAGAGCTGGGAAGTCTATCAATATGGGCACTATAAATACACACGATTTTGAGATGAACCCTAAAGAAGAGCAACCGGAAAACAATGAACAAGAAGTGATGAGTAATAATCTCCAAATTGAATCAACAGATCTACCAACACGGAAACCTCCCGAATCACCACCCATAAAATTTACAGATTTTGCAGAACCCAAGCACTCTCCTGGTTTTATAACCGAACCTTCAACAAGCCCCACGCCGTTCATTGGTTCTCCAAATTTTCCAACAGTTATAGAACCTGTGATTGTAGGTCTAGAATCTTCTGAAGAGCAATGCATAAATCCACCACGGTACAATATAAGATCGCCTTCACAGGAATCGCATGCAAAGCCTTCAGATGAATATTCTGGCAAACGAAAAGATAATTCGGCAGGTTCTTCTGAGCGCAAAAAATATATTGAGTTCAATATGAACGGTTCAACTAAAGCATCACCGATAAACCGATCTGAAGATCTTAATTTTCAAAATTCAAAAGAGAACCATAGTTTTAAAGATAAATTCCAAATTCCGAAGACCCGTAATGATACTGTGACATCGTTGATTGATAGTGTTTACAACACTCTAGGATTCAATTTGACTAAAATGAATCCGACTCCTGAGGAATTGTTTTTTTTTGCATTCTGACATAACGAGATATATCTATCTATTTTTTAGAGATGTGAGGACCCAACCTGAGATTATTAAAACACAACCAATGAATCACCAATTTCATTAAACAGATTTTATATTTTATTTAAATTTAAAAGGTAGTTTTTGTAAAGTTCTCTTGTTTTCTCTCCATCAAATGCTGGTCTTCCTATCGAATGTTCTTGTTTGTCGCTTGTGTTATTTTTCATGGTAACATGGTCATAATACGGCGTGTCTTTGTCTCTGGTCTTTTGGATAAAATTATGCAGAGTAATGCTGGCCTTCACAAGTTTTTCGACATTTTTCGGAAGCACATTTATTTCTCTTTTAAAAATCCTGAATCGCCGTACCAAGAGACCAAACGTCCTCTCTATGGTCGACCTTGCTTTAGACAATTTCTTGTTAAAATTCTGCTTATCAGCATTCAAATTTCTTCTGGAATATGGTCGAATTAAGTGATGGCTGACAGGGAATGCTTCATCGTCAATAAGAAACTGCCCAAATGCGATATTTGAACCTGGAAGGATTTGTTCCTCAGGCCATTTTATCTTATTGTTCCTCATTGCTCGCCCCAGAGAAGAATATTGGAAAACACATTGGTCAGATACGATCCGTAAGCTCCGATATCTGCATACGTGAAGTTACATTCAGCGTCGCACACTCCGAGAAGTATGACGGAGCAGAACCCTTTATAATTCCAATATAGGCTACCGGAACGCGGTGGCTTTTGAATGCGTATATGCTTGCCGTCCACAGCTCCGCAGCAGTGAGGAAAATTATATTTCCTTTCAAAAACTTTGGCAATCTTTGTGAGGTCAGAGGGCCAAGAAATGTACGTAGCCGAGAAAACTGTCCAAAGTACATCACATACTTCATATATTATATGAGGGACAGTGCTGAGACCAATCAAATATTCGATGGATAAAGTTTCAAAGCTGTCTTCTGTAGCCAGGTGTCGCAACGTGACCAAGAGGCGAAAATCAGGAGGAATAGCGACACGATATTGATCACTTTTCTGGATATATCGCTGAATCTTCAACAGAATGTGATCAAACTGCTTCATAGACACTCTTGTGTAATTATGAAATTTGTCAGCTGAAAACTGAAATAAAAGTTTTCATAGACTTTAGCTATCAGAAATTATTAAAAAAAAAAAACTAAACTAAACATTAGCTGTGACTGTAAAACAACTTACAATGTTTCCTTAAATTCCTGACAACGTTAGCATAAAACCCTGCGGTGGGACGAGTTTGATAGAGAGGATGAGTTCCCCATCTCCTCTTCCTTTTCACTTGTTCTATATCAACTATTATTATTCACTTTTTAGCCTTTTGATATCTATTAAATAATTTTCTAATACCACGTACCACGTACTTCAAAACACGTTCGAAACATTTCGAAATAAAATAGAAAGTCTGCCAGACTTTCTGTTTTAGTCGAGACACAAATGGGAGCATTATAACAGCTAATTGAGAGATTTTATTCAGACACAAACCCCGAGGGTAGATTTTCCAAGACTCGCTGGTGCATAGCACTGTGGGGTGTATTTTTAAAATATCCTCTTTTAAAAGCAGGCTTAAAGGTGAAATCACTTTGCCACGCATGGAATTATGCGCTGCCGTTCTTCTTGCTATTTTAATGAGAAGGACTCTAAGCATTCTGGATATCCATGTACATGAAATATTTGCGTGGAGTGACAGCGAAATTGTACTAGCCTGGATTCCCAAAGACCCTTCAACATGGATTACGTATATCGCCAATCGAGTTGCAAAGATTCATCAGAACTTACCAAGAGACGTGTGGAACCATGTGGCTTCTGCAGATGTTGCCTCCAGAGGGATATCGGCCAGTGATTTTAAGAATCATCGCCTCTGGTGGCGGGGCCCAAGTTGGCTTCGCCAAGATCCAGAATGGTGGCCCATCAACAATAGAGATGAGCATCTTCTTCACTTTGAACAGCAAATAATGGAAAATCAAAATACCCATTTCTCTCTATCAATGTTTCGCAGCCCAGAAGATGTAGAAGAAGCATTTCATTGTTGTGCAGGAACACCCCAGGGAACGGAATGGATACAAGAAACATTGAACGGATTTTCTTCCTTCCAAAAACTAATTAACACAGTAGCTGTGTGGAGGCGATTTATTAAAAATTGCCAAAAGAAAATCAATAAGGAGGAGAAAAATACTGAAAGCCTAAATACAAAAGAAAGACATGAGGCAAAACTTCACATTATAAAGCTTGTTCAAAAAAAATCATTTCTCTGACGAGATAGATGATTTAAAAAAATCCAGACCAGTGTCATCAAAGAGCAAACTTAAAGACCTCAATCCAATATTAGAAGACGGTCTTCTGAAGGTAGGAGGTAGAATTCAGAATTCCGAGCTCCCGAGTCGTGACAAAAATCCAATCATCCTACCCAAGTGCCATACTACTTATACCATATTCAAGGAAATTCACTGCGAGATGCTTCGTGGTGGCTTACAACTAACCATAAATCGTCTCAGAATGGAGTATTAGCTATTGAAAGGCAGATCTTATGTTAGAGCAGTGCTGAACAAATGCCTAAACTGTGCCAAGCATAAACAGAAAACCTTGGGACAACTCATGGGAAATTTACCAAGCTCACGAGTTACACCAGCACCACCATTTTCAAGATGTGGTGTCGATTATGCAGGGCCAATAATGACACGACGAAACAAGGGTCGAGGAAATGTGACAGAAAAATCCTATATCGCCATTTTCGTTTTTTTCGTCACTAAAGCTGGCTATACATTAGACATAATTTATTGAAATATTTCTTTTCAATGTCAAACATTGACAAGGATTGCCTCCACATTGGAAAGATTTATTGACATAAATGTTTCAATATTGAAGAAAATTGTCCAGTGTGTAGGCAAATATTGAAATACTTGTTTCAATATGGAACATTTTATTCAATATTTTATTTCATTATTTTGAATGGCTACAAACTAAGCCAAATCATTTCAGTAAAAAATTTCAAAGTCACACTGAATTAAAATTTCAAAGAAATTCTAAATATCAAACTGATTTGACATTTCCTTCAATATTTCTTAATGCTCAGGAAGCTTCTTCCTTCAAAACATCACAGAACTGCCAGATTTTCCTTGTTCATGAATGAAAAGCCAGTGATAAGCCTAGATCAGCTTATAGAGGTGTGATTCCTTCGTTGCAAAATCGGATTGTGGCAAACTCGAACGATATTTATACATTAAATTGTATGAGAATTGCATAAAAGTGTCTGAAAATCTTTAAAGTTGATTATCTCGGAAACTATGAGAGATAGAGGCCTCAAAATTTACATCTATTTAGAGCTTCTTTCAGGTGTGATATGTGCAAAATTTCACTGGAAAATTAAGGAAATTGGACGAGAAATGCATAAAAGTGTCTGAAAATCTTTAAAGTCGATTATCTCGGAAACTATGAGAGATAGAGGCCTCAAAATTTACATCCATTTAGAGCCTCTCTCAGGCTTGAAATGTGCAAAATTTCACTGGAAAATTAAGGAAATTGGACGAGAAATGCATAAAAGTGTCTGAAAATCTTTAAAGTTGATTATCTCGGAAACTATGAGAGATAGAGGCCTCAAACTTTACATCCATACTTATGCATACTTATGATACTCCACATCCATACTTATGATACTCTCTACTTATGATACATCCATAATTATGATACTCTAGGCTTATCACTGGCTATTTCCGCGGAAAATTTCGCGCCTCGCGAAAATCCGCGAAAAATTTCGCGGCCCGCGAAAATCCGCGAAAATCCGCGAAAATCCGCATAAAATTTCGCGGCCCGCGAAAATCCGCGAAAAATTTCGCGGCCTGCGAAAATCCGCGAAAAATTTCGCGGCCCGCGAAAATCCGCGAAAAATTTAGCGGCCCGCGAAAATCCGCGAAAAATTTAGCGGCCCGCGAAAATCCGCGAAAAATTTAGCGACCCGCGAAAATCCGCGAAAAATTTAGCGACCCGCGAAAATCCGCGAAAAATTTTGCGGCCCGCGAAAATCCGCGAAAAATTTTGCGGCCCGCGAAAATCCGCGAAAAATTTCGCGGCCCGCGAAAATCCGCGAAAAATTTTGCTGACCGCGAAAATCCGCGAAAAATTTCGCGACACGCGAAAATCCGCGAAAAATTTTGCTGACCGCGAAAATCCGCGAAAAATTTCGCGACCCGCGAAAATCCGCGAAAAATTTCGCGGCCCGCGAAAATCCGCGACAAATTTCGCGGTCCGCGAAAATACGCGAAAAATTTTGCGGCCCGCGAAAATCCGCGAAAAATTTCGCGCCCCGCGAAAATCCGCGAAAAATTTCGCGACCCGCGGAATTCCGTGAAAAATTTCGCGACCCGCGAAAATCCGCAAAAAACTTCGCGGCCCGCGAAAATCCGCGAAAAATTTTGCTGACCGCGAAAATCCTCGAAAAATTTCGCGACCCGCGAAAATCCGCGAGAAATTTCGCGGCCCGCGAAAATCCGCGAAAAATTTCGCGGCCCGCGAAAATCCGCTGGTATATATAAATATATATACTATGTTTATATGTATGTATATATATATACATGGAGAGGGAGTGAGAGAGAGGGTGAAATGTCGCAATACCATGTGTGACGCCGCTTTTCTCGCTTTTTTCCCCACCTGACGCTACGAGCAAAATTTTCTTAAAATTGCAATCTTTAACTTGAAATATCTCGAGAAATCATGGAGCGATCTCCAAATTTTTTTTTTAAATTGGTCTACTCAACTAGCGCTACAACATGAACATAAAATAATTCAAATTGCATAAGCCAGTTTCGAGATAAACTATAAAAACCGGTTTTAAACCGGTTTAGAACCGGTTTTTCAAAAATCTCAAAACATAGAAATTATCGTACGCGCAAGTAGATATATTTAAAAACAAAAATTTATGAAGATATCTCTTTCCAAACCGGAGATATCGCGTACTACGGACGGCTGGACCTGAAAATGGCGGACTATCATTTTTGGCATCAGGGATGTTCAAAACATATACCCTGTGAATTTCAGCTCGATCGGAGCACTTTTAGAAAATCGGAGTATCACAATAGGTGTCATTATGAAAGAATCACACCTACCACATCCAAAGTTAAAAACAAAGTCAAAACACATCTATCCAGCTTCCTCCAGAAAATCCCAGATTCTCGGAATTTGATTACATATTTTGTTCAATCTCCTCAAGAACCCAAAATGGTCTGCACGAATCACCTGCTTCCTCCAGAAATCCCAGATCTTCTGGGATTTTCTTGTTCACTATGCCCCAGACTCTTCAGATACCTTCTGTGGTCAGACGATTCCTGGAGCTTCCTCCAAGAAATCCCAGATCTACTGGGATTTTCTTGCATATTATGCCCAGAACAATTCAGATACTTTCTGTGGTCAGAAGATTTCTGGAGCTTCCTCCTGGAAATCCCAGATCTTCTGGGATTTTCTTGTATATTATGCCCAGAACACTTCAGATACCTTCTGTGGTCAGAAGATTTCTGGAGCTTTCTCCTGGAAATCCCAGATTTTCTGGGATTTTCTTGTATATTATGCCCAGAACACTTCAGATACCTTCTGTGGTCAGAGGATTCCTGGAGCTTCCTCCAGAAATCCCAGATCTTCTGGGATTTTCTTGAATATTATGACAAAAACACCCCAGATACCACCGTTGGTCAGAGGATTCCTCATCCCTTCTCCAAGAAATCACGGATCTTTGGGGTTTTATTTTCTATATCTTGTGAAGAACCTCCAGAGTACTCAAGTTGCTAAGAAGAAAATATTATATAAATTGGCCGATAAAAAAATTGGTTAGCAAAAAATTTTAATATGGTGAGTAAAAAATAAAAAATGGTTAATTATCAAAATGGAAATGAGCAATGGAAATTAAAAAGTAGTCAGGAAAAAAGAAAAAATTGATTACCAAAAAACTCAAAATGAGCACTATAAAATTAAATGTTTACAATAAAATAAAAATTGGACAAATAAAAATTTCCTGTGGATTTTCGCGGACCGCTGAATTTCTCGCGAATTTTCGCAAACCTCGAAATATTTTGTGTGTTTTCACGCATTGTATTTTCTTTTCTTGCAATTTCACCTAATTTTCCTCACTTCCAAGTGTAATTTTGCACATCTCAAGCCTGAAGAAGGCCCTAAACAGATGTAAAGTTTGAGCCCCTATCTCTCATAGTTTCCGAGATAATCGACTTTAAAGTTTTTCTCACACTTTTATGAATAGTTTGTCCAATTTTCCTCATTTCCAAATGAAATTTTACACATCTCGATCCTGAAGAAGGCTCTAAACAGATGTAAAGTTTGAGGCCCCTATCTCTCATAGTTTCCGAGATAATCGACTTTAAAGTTTTTCAGACACTTTTATGAATTATTTGTCCAATTTTCCTCATTTCCAAGTGAAATTTTGCACATCTAAAGCCTGAAGGAGGCTCTAAACAGATGTAAAGTTTGAGGCCCCTATCTCTCATAGTTTCCGAGATAATCAATTTTAAAAATTTTCTGAGACTTTTACGCATTTCTCGTCCATTTTTATTCTTAATAACAATAATAAAATACAATAATCGCACCTCTATAAGCTGATCGAGGTTTAAAACTGGATAAAGTGTTTGTTTACCAATTTATGTTTTTTACTGACCACTTCTTATTTTTACTCAACACATTTTAACTTTTGCTGACCACTATTTTTAATTTAGTGCTAACCACTTTGCAATTTTTTACTGATCATTTGGAATAATTCTACTGATGTATTGAAAGTTTTAACTGAGCAAACTTAACTTTTTACTGACCAAATTTTACTATTTGCATACAAAATTTTCCGTTTTAACTTACAAAATTGCATATTTTTGCTGATCATTTCAAATTTTTCCCGATCAAATTACTCGTTTTTACTGACCACTTTGAACATATTACAGATCATTATGTTACTCTATTTTCAACAGTTTAAATGCCAAATTAAAACAAATATATCATTGAAGATCTGAGATTTCCAGGAGGAAGCTCCAGGAATACTCTGACCACAGAAGGTACCTGATGTGTTTTGAGAATAATATACAAGAAAATGTCAGAAGATCTGGGATTTCCTGGAGGAAGCTCCAGGAATCCTCTGACCACAGAAGGTATCTAAAGGGTTTTGGGCATAATATACAAGAAAATCCCAGAAGATCTGGGATTTCCAGGAGGAAGCTCCAGAAATATTCTGACCACAGAAGGTATCTGAAGTGTTCTGGGCATAATATACAAGAAAATCCCAGAAGATCTGGGATTTCCAGGAGGAAGCTCAAGGAATCGTCTGACCACAGAAGGTATCTGAAGTGTTTTGGGCATAATATGCAAGAAAATCCCAGAAGATCTGGGATTTCCTGGAGGAAGCTCAAGGAATCCTCTGACCACAGAAGGTATCGGAAGTGTTTTGGGCATTATATACAAGAAAATCCCAGAAGATCTGGGATTTCCAGGAGGAAACTCCAGAAATCTTCTGAAAACAGAAGGTGTCTGAAGTGTTTTGGGCATAATATGCAAGAAAATCCCAGAAGATCTGGGATTTCCTGGAGGAAGCTCAAGGAATCCTCTGACCACAGAAGGTATCAGATGTGATCTGGGCATAATATACAAGAAAATCCCAGAAGATCTGGGATTTCCAGGAGGAAGCTCAAGGAATCGTCTGACCACAGAAGGTATCTGAAGTGTTTTGGGCATAATATGCAAGAAAATCCCAGAAGATCTGGGATTTTCTGGAGGAAGCTCAAGGAATCCTCTGACCACAGAAGGTATCGGAAGTGTTTTGGGCATTATATACAAGAAAATCCCAGAAGATCTGGGATTTCCAGGAGGAAGCTCCAGAAATATTCTGACCACAGAAGGTATCTGAAGTGTTCTGGGCATAATATACAAGAAAATCCCAGAAGATCTGGGATTTCCAGGAGGAATCTCAAGGAATCGCCTGACCACAGAAGGTATTAGATGTGATCTGGGCATAATATACAAGAAAATCCCAGAAGATCTGGGATTTCCAGGAGGAAGCTCAAGGAATCGTCTGACCACAGAAGGTATCTGAAGTGTTTTGGGCATAATATGCAAGAAAATCCCAGAAGATCTGGGATTTCCTGGAGGAAGCTCAAGGAATCCTCTGACCACAGAAGGTATCGGAAGTGTTTTGGGCATTATATACAAGAAAATCCCAGAAGATCTGGGATTTCCAGGAGGAAACTCCAGAAATCTTCTGACCACAGAAGGTATCTGAAGTGTTCTGGGCATAATATACAAGAAAATCCCAGAAGATCTGGGATTTCCAGGAGGAAGCTCAAGGAATCTTCTGACCACAGAAGGTATCAGATGTGATCTGGGCATAATATACAAGAAAATCCCAGAAGACTGGGATTTTCTGGAGGAAGCTCAAGGAATCCTCTGACCACAGAAGGTATCTGAAGGGTTTTGGGCATTATATACAAGAAAATCCCAGAAGACTGGGATTTCCAGGAGGAAGCTATAGAAATCTTCTGACCACAGAAGGTATCTGAAGTGTTCTGGGCATAATATACAAGAAAATCCCAGAAGATCTGGGATTTCCTGGAGGAAGCTCCAGAAATCTTCTGACCACAGAAGGTATCTGAAGTGTTCTGGGCATAATATACAAGAAAATCCCAGAAGATCTGGGATTTCCAGGAGGAAGTTCCAGAAATCTTCTGACCACAGAAGGTATCTGAAGTGTTCTGGGCATAATATACAAGAAAATCCCAGAAGATCTGGGATTTCCAGGAGGAAGCTCCAGAAATCTTCTGACCACAGAAGGTATCTGAATTGTTCTGGGCATAATATGCAAGAAAATCCCAGAAGATCTGGGATTTCTTGGAGGAAGTTCCAGGAATCGTCTGACCACAGAAGGTATCTGAAGGGTTTTGGGCATAATATACAAGAAAATTCCAGAGATCTGGTATTTCCTGGAGGATGCTACAAAAATCTTCTGTCCAACTTGAATATTTTTGGGTGTTCTTGACGAAATACGGATGAAAATCCCAGAAGATCTGTGAGTTCCTGACTAGACTGTTGTTTTTAATATTGAAGTTTTAATATTGAAGTCATTTTGTTCAGTGTGGAGGCAATTATTGAAATGTTGGTTTCAATATTCGCTTCAATATTGAAACCAACACTTCAAAGTCACTTTGAAATGTTATCTGGTGAGGATTTACCTGAGAATTAGACAAAGAACTCCTGAGTTCCAAAGCCCTGACTCTTTCCCAAATAATTGTGGTAATTGTACCTGAGAATTAGACAAAGAACTCCTGAGTTCCAAAGCCCTGACTTTTCCCCAAAATAATTGTGGTAATTGTACCTGTTGAGGAAAGAAATACAAGCCTGGTTATCCTGGCGAGGGAGGATCAATAAAAATTTTCCTCCTCAATGTTCTGCTGCGCAGCTTTTGCCTCGAAAAGACTTCCACTCGTTGGGCTGGATTCCACGAGGTTCACTCACAGACCTTTTCTTTCACCTTTTTCTCGTGAAATGGCACTTCTGGATCACCACTCAGGACAATTCTCACTCACGAACGCCAATAAAACACTTTGGTGCAGTCGCGAAAGATGTTTATTAATTTTTGTAGCAGAGCGATAAATTTTTACACTTGACTTTGAACTTGCAGAAAAAGGACGAAAAGAGGAAAAAAAAGTCCGTTATGGAGAGGGGAAAAAATCAATTGACATTAGACGAGTCACCCAATAAATAATCATGGGTGGAAGCCTCCATGGACAAATTTAGGATATGTCTTTTTTCGCGTGAACACTATAATTTCAAAATTTGTCTAATGTGTAGACAGCTTAAGGCGATTCATATTGAGGTTGTGACTGATCTCTCTACTGATGTCTTTCTTGCAGCAATGAAGCGTTTTATTGCCAGAAGAGGCAAGCCAATGCAAATAATGAGTGACAATGGCACTAATTTTGTAGGTGCCAAAAGAGTCCTTGATAAGGGAATCGAGATGGCTATAAAGAAAGCTTCTGAGACAGCTGCAAATCAATTGTCACATCAGAACATCGAATGGAAGTTTATTCCCTCAGGGGCACCCCATTTTGGCGGCCTATGGGAAGCTGCTGTCAAAAGTGTGAAATATCATATAACTCGAGTCGTTGGTCAAAGCAGATTGACCTATGAAGAGTTTACTACACTTTTGACTCAAGTTGAGGCGTGTGTTAATTCAAGACCACTGACGCCATTGACTGATGATCCTGATGATTTCGAAGCTTTAACACCGGGACATTTTCTCATTGGCAGAGCATTGGCCAGCCCACCTCAACCAGATCTTTCAGAAACTAATCCAATCAGTCGATGGAGATTAGTCACAAAGTTCAACCAACAGATCTGGAAACGTTGGTCTCAGGAGTATCTTACTACATTTGAACAAAGAACAAAGTGGAGAGATGAAAAGCAAGGTCCAAGTGTTGGGGATTTAGTCTTGCTAAAAGAGGATAATATTCCACCTTTAAAATGGCCGCTTGCACGAATAATTCATCTCCATCCTGGAAAAGATGGCTTAGCCAGGGTGGTGACAATTAAACTAAAGGGCAATAAGAGCAAAGGGTGTCCTATACACAAACTGATAAAATTGCCAGTCACTGCCATGGTACCTCACGATAACCAGGAGCAAGCTAATGCAAAAGAACCCGACATTACGGGAGGTAGCTTGAATCAAACAGACATAAGTAATGAAAGTTCTACTAAAGGGACTACAACAAGGACTCCTTCACAACAACGACGTCCAGTAACCAGATCATACGTAAAGACATTCTTCTTGACTATGCTTCATATCTGGATGCTGTTTGCAACCGTTTTTGCATCAAACTACACGGTAAAGTCACTTGATCCAGGCATCTACATTAAAAGCCTAGGATCAGTAGTTCATCTAAATAGAGGAAAGCTTCGTATGGATCTTTTGTTCGATAAGCAGACATTTCTTGAAGAGAAGAACAATATTTCATTAGTGTGGAATAAAACTGAAGCTCTGTGCAGACGAGCGAAAGAGCTGACTACAGCATCACATTGTGATGTTTTGATAAATCATCTTAATCATGAAAAACTGATGCTAAACGATCAAATAAAAGAAATTGAGGACATTGGTCAATTCAGTAAAACACGAAAGAAGAGAGGACTCTTTGGAAATTTGATTGACTTCGTCTTTGGCAATGGAAACAGCGATCTGTACACGAACATTGATACATTAGGACACAATCATAATGCTCTTCTTGAGACAATGAATCAGAAAACTCTGCTTCTTAATGCCAGGATTGGTCAATCTAATACAATCGTGGAACAGAAGTTGAGACTATTCAACGATAGAGTAGACAGCCTAACCAAAGTTATAAATGATTTGGAGCCATGGCACGCAAAAACCGATGAAAATCATCTAGAGATAAGAATGCTCACAACCTATCTTGGTGCTCAAACTATTATGCTGAGTTGAAAGGAAAGTACAATTCAATTCTAAATGTTCTAAATGAGCGAAGCAGTGGATTTGACTTAGTAACAAATGCACAGATAGAAGAGAATCTGGACAAGGCTCACAAAAAATTAGGACCAGAACTTCAGGCCATGAAACATATATTAGAAGCCGCAAGATTCAGTATAACCAACAACAGCATTCTTATTTCTCTATACTTTGAGATCATTGAATCCATTCCATATGAGCTCATTCATGCAATCTCCATACCGCAGCATGTTCATAACAGCACTTTCTTGATTCAAGATATTGAACATCCATTGATTGGTGCTGACTATCATCACCAGAAATATTTTGTATTGAATGGTAATGAGCTTGCAAAGTGCAAGATGATCGATAAGGCGGCATACATGTGCGAAATTGACATAGTATATAATATGCCTGATAAACCTTCCTATCTAGTTGATGAAATATTCAACAAACATGAAGGTAAGCTCTGCAATACCAAGAAAGTCGAGGTAAAGGGTATCATATGGAAAAGACTCAACAAGGAAAACACCTCGTTTTTTTATGACTGAGAAAGATACACAGATATCAGCGGTTTGTAATGGATTCAGAGAAGAAACTCTCCTTAACACTACTGGAATCCTGCATGTGAAAAGAAATTGCTTTATCAAAACCAAATCTTTAACTTTAAGATCTACTTTTAAGATAAAGCTTCATACTACAAGCAGTTACATTCGGACAGTTACCTATCCTGACTTCAACATGACAGACATTTCACATCAACCTACGGTGGTTCTGGAGACATCATCCATTATAAAGCGATCTGAAGATAATGATAATATTTATTTCCTTTATCAATCTCAAAAATGCGGCTGCCGACCGACTTCACAACCGGTCTCCCCAAGTAAACGGCAGAAACCTTGGTTCTTAGACCGTATATGCCAAAAATACATTATATAGATATAATATAAAAAAAGATAATTCATATATCAATGCATTCAAAAAATCTCACTTATGAGGAGGGAAGGAAGAGGAAGTGGCAGGGCAAACCGAGACTGATGGGCTAAGCAACAACAGGCTCACATAAGTGGCTCGTGTTGTCGTTGCTGAGTTCGGTACAAAATATATTATTTTAACTGCTTAATTTAGATTTTTATTTTTATATTGTAATTTTACTATTTATTTGAAAAGAAAAAATAACTTAAAGAAAAGGACTTGGACTGCGCGAAGAAATGAGAAGAAAAAGGGGAGTAAAAGAAAAGAAGGGAGCTGCAAAAAAGAGAGTGATAGGAGCTAATAAGAATAAGAGGTCATAAAATGCTGACAATAAGTAAGATAGAAATTGAAATAAAGAAATTACAAGCATGACCAATCACTGGCGTAACAAAAACATAAAAAGTAAAGCCAACGTCAAAAACAACCACCGGAAGAATAAGACCCGAGGAAACTCTTACAACTTCAAGCAAAAAAATCGGTTATATAGAAAACCAAAAAAATTGTAAGAAGAGAAATAGATCAGTTAATACGATTGGGGCCAAGATTGTGGAAGCGAAACCTCATTACAAAGTTGTTGGGCAGAGAAAAGGCTTTGGGCCCCGAAGAGATCCCAACTTGACGAATCGCATGAAAAACCCGGCCACAAAATAGATAAAAAATGAAACGCGAAGAGTAGTTTGATGAATTTCACAATGTAAGAGCACACCGGACAAAATTAACCACTTGATTACCAGGCATCGACTTGTTATTGTTACGGACCAGCTTTAGGTACGCGGGATGAATTGTATTCAGTCCATAAAAGAGTAGATAGCTTCTTAAGGAAAACCCCACGGGTTTGGGCTGGAGACTTCATTAAGTCAGATAACGAATTATATAAAGTATGAGCCGTATATACAAATATTCGCTTAAACCATTCCGTTTTGGGGTGTGGAACAGGGACAGATGGACCAAGTCTTAATGATCTAATTCTTCTAGATGCAAGATACCCGCCTCTAATGAAGAATCTTCGTAAAGTCTTGAACTTGAAAGTGAGAGTTAGTGTTAATATGCGAAATTTAGAAAAAGTATTGTAAAGATAATCAAATTTACGTTTGCGAAATAGAGCTCTGAGCGCAGTTCTTTGCGCCATTTCGACGGATTTCCAATTTGAGTGAAAAGCAGCTCCCCAAGCCGTTAGGCCGCATTGAAGTCTAGACTCGACACACGCAAAATAATAAGAACGAGCTACATTTTCAGGACAATAATTGCCAACCTGGAACGCTTTAGCTACAACAGGAGCCAAAGAACTAGTTAGTTTGAGAAGTTGTGGCTTTCATGTAAGACGGCTATCGATAATAATTCCCAAATACGTAATCTCCTCCATGAAAGGAATGTCTATTCATGTTTCAGTGCAACCCAAATTACATCCAGGAATGTGACATCTGATTGAATTAAAATTAGAGGAAGGTGTCGGCCCATGAAAACGAATAGCCATAGATTTGTTACTCAGAACCAAATGATTATCATTTAACCACCTTCTAATAACCTCTAGATCATTCTGCATCATATAATCAATATCAGACCAAGAACCGCCTCGATAAACTAACATAAGATCATCAGCATAAGCTATGATTCCACCATTTAATTTTATCTTAAGTAGATTATTCAGGTAAAGGGACAGATAATCCTAACCGGCTTATGTAGGTGAAATTCTTAACGTGAGCTAACTCGGAGTGCATGCAAATTCGATTTAGAGCTGAAGTTGGGAGACGCCATTCAGTTATCTTGAATCAAATTCGTGAAATTATACAAATTTTGTATTTAAACCAAAATATCAAGGATTTGGATGAACTGGCACAAAAGTAATATATGGGTGAAATGTAGACCAGAATGTTCTCTATAATTTTCGCATAGAACATGATCTCATCGATTACTCAGAAGCCCAGATAAGCGAGGTTTTTTGTTTCTTAATTCGTTTTTTCATCCAGAGTTCCCCAAGTTGTCATTTGTTGAACTTCAACTATATCAAAGAATTGTTGTCTTTTGTGGGACTTTCCATTTAAAACCCTATTTTAAGTGTCTCGGTGGAGTAGAGGCAGTGAAATTGGCATCTGAGTGATTTCAAAGCGTTATTATGGGAAAAATCAATTTTTTCACACTTAAACGGCAAAATCGGAGTGATAGCGTAGTCTTAGTGGAAAATGATGTACGGACGAAATGTAGAGACAAATGTCCTCTACAATTATGTCGAAGTAATCATCAAAATCGGTTCAGCGACAGTCGATATAATTGAGGTTATGTGATATTGAAATTGGTTTTTCGACTGTGGCGCCCCTGGTGTTGGTCCCACGAAGTTCAAATATTCTAGAAAGTTGTAGCATTTGGTGAGATCTTTCGTTTAAGCCCTCATTATTCATCAAAATCGGTCACATAGAACCGGAGATATGATTTTTTGAATTTTGTAAACTTTGACCACTCATATCTCCGGTTCTGTTTTAACCACAGCGCACATTTGCACCATTTTGGAAACGTCCTAGACTCGACATTGACTTAATATCAACGTCGGTTCCCTACATTGTAAGTAGACTGGACTACAACATACTAAAATTTCATTAACTTGCACAGTGCCGTTTTTGAGAAAAGTGACTTTGAATTTCGATGAATTTTGACGCTATCGCAGCGCCACCTGTGGTGAATTCTTGAACTTCCATCTGAAAGTGCTCATCGAGACGAAACCAAAAAGGTAAAATTTAGGTCGCTATGTTAATTAGAACCGGAGATAGAGGCCGGTCAATGTTCGAACTTTGACCCCTTATAGCTCGGGTCAGGGGGGTCGGGGGACCTTAAGTTTAGTATTGATGGAAAGCTCTAAAGCCTAGCTATAACATACTAAAATTTGAGCCCGATCGATGCCATAGGGGCGGAGCTATTGAGAAAACAAAAAAAGGGGGGTCTTCAAAATGGCGGAAGGATGGGTGGGGGGTCAATGCAACAAGTTGCAATTTTCATGCGATATATAACCTTTGCCGAAAACCGCAAGTCGATACCTTTTTTAGTTTAGGAGCTATTAAGCTCCAAAGAGCGGCCGGCCGGGAACTTAACTTAGCCCCCCATATATTCGTGATCAGGAAGTGGCGAAACACATTTTGGCCAAGTTTGAGGTCGATCGGACGACATGAAATTTTGTTAGGATTATAGTAGGTGAGATTGTTAAGAATCTCACCTAATAATGAAAAATAGAGGTCCCAAGACAGTTCCTTGTGGAACTCCGTTTTTAAGAGGACCGAAATCGCTGAGGCAAGTTCCCAGGCGAACCACCTGTTGTCTATCAGACAGATAGGATTGAAAGAGTAACAGGGCTACACCTCTAACTCCAGCATCCGAAAGCTTTTCCAGCAGTTTTTCATGGCATACAGTGTCAAATGCCTTAGTAAGGTCGAGGCATATAGCACCCACGCACTCACCATCATTGAGACTAAGAACAACTTCATTGATTAAGGTCATTATAGCATCTTCCGTACTATAACCAGAGGTGAAACCAAACTAATGTTTGCTAAAAAAACTTAATCCATTTAAAAATCCTTCCAGTCTAGTTTTTAGGATTTTTTCAAAAATTTTAGAAAAAACAGAAACGAGTGAAATCGGTCTGTAGTTATTTAGGTCTGACGTAGAACCCTTTTTATGTACAGGTATAACAACAGCTAATTTCAAGCACTGAGAAAAAACTCCCAGAGCAAGACAACGATTAATCAAAACTGAAAGGACATCTACAATATTTAAACTAATATTTTTTATGCAACAAGTAGTAATTCCATCAAAATCTTTAGATTTGTTATTTTTTAGGCTGTTTATAACTCTAAAAACTTCTAGACTGGTGACAGGGAAAAGAAATAAATTTTTATTCACATAATCTGAGTGAATAGGGTCTGAAGGGCAGGCATCCACCGGAGTAATAGAATTTTCAATAATTCTGGTTGGAGCAGTGATAAAAAATGTATTCATAACATTAGCAATATCCTGAGTTTTATCATAAGTAATGTTGTTCAAAACTATTTTAGCTATTTCCGATTTAGATCTACCACCATCTCCAACAAGCTCATTAACCAATTGCCACTGAATTCTACTGTTCTTCTTAGCTTCCCTAAAACGTTTAATGTAATAATTGGTTTTTTCACTTTTGACGAATTCTGAAATAGATTTGCATAATTTTTTATATTTCCTTTTTAGTCGAATATTATTTGGGTGTTTTTTAAGTTAATTTTTATGACTTGTTTTTCAAGGAAATTTTGTTATATAGAGCATTAGATAACCACGGTTTCAACTTTCTCAAATGATTTTTGCTATGAACATGTGACGAAAGAGATATTTTATCTTTTAGGATATCCAAGAAGAGGGAGAAGCCTACGGAAGGGTCGGTGGTATCTAGAACATTTCCCCATTTTTCAAAAAGGAGGGCATCATTAAGAGCTTTATAAGAAATAATTTTAGTAGGTTCAAAATGAGATAAAGACTTGGAACATTGAACACCACTTATTGAAAGAGTTAACAGGGAATGGTCTGTAACACCAAGATGAATAACATCACCCACATTCTTGATTTTGCGACAGTTAGTTTTGGCGAAAATATTGTCAATGCATGATGAATAATTGTTGCAAAATCTTGTAGGGATATTTATTAAAGATTCATAGCCGAAAGAAGATAAGAGAAAAATATAATTATCACGCTCAATATTATCCTTCAAGAGATCTATATTAAAATCGCCGAGAAGATATACGTTTTCAGTACTGTTAAAAATATTTAAGAGATCTTCAATCTCATTTAGGAAAACTGAAACGGGAATTGACTAAATACGGTAAATGCAAATGAGAACAAAATTGATACCATCAATGAAACATTCCAAAATAAGGCAGTCAGAGGAAGTCAATTATATTTACGATGATTATTAACAATAATATTATTGCGTACAAATACGGCAACTCCACCTGATCTATAGCTCTCATTACAATTGGCAAAAATAGTAAACCCGTCTATGAAATAATTACTTAGCTCAACATCACGTATCCAGGTTTCGGTAAAAAAAGACGATGCCTTCTTAGCTCCCAATGAAGACGCACTACTTCCCGTCGAGACTCGTCGTTCCTTAGGAATGCACCGCGCACATTTCCACGTGGCCGTACTATTTTTTACCGCCTTAAGTTCATCGGCCGTCAGTTTTAAGCACGATAAATGAAATTTGCTGAAGCAAACACAGCAGCTAATTTACTAGTGTCTTCACGAGCAACTTTAGATTTGCAAAAACTGCACAACGTTATCTTAACTAAAAAGCACAGTGGAAGACAGGTCAGAATACGTCCACTTCTATTGAGCGTCGCGCCCGAACTGATCTCTTTGCAAAAGCAGCTTCTCCAGTACCAACAGTGGTAGCTGTGGAAGCCACTCCAAAATCACACCGTACTACATATACAATATCGGGAATAGTGGTTTTAATCATCTTGGCCATCATCTTGTGGATAACAAGGAAATGCTGGCAGACACCTCTGAAGAAGCTCTTCAGTAAACAAAGAACCTCGGAGTCAACGCAGCAAGAAGAAGTACAAGAGGACTTCGCGACACGTTTACAGAACATTATTCGTGGACACCCTTCTGACTAGGACCATCCTGCCGGCCCCCAAGATGTTCAGGATGAACATTTTTAGGATAATAATCACTTTTGTAAATCAGTTATTGTAAAATACCTCACCAAAGACCCACGCAATTTAAATTTAATTAACTTGGAAAAATTAACAAAGTTTTAACGTTAATAGCTACTAAATTAATAGATTCTACATAAAATCATTGCTACTATATTATTTTTGTGAGCTTTAAAAACTATAACAGCAATATAAAAATCTTTTATAAATAATACTTTTTCTAATATTAAGCGAAAAAGTTGAGCTATTTTTACTTAAAACTACTTTTAAGTAAACTTAAACTACATTTAGGTCACTTTTTCTAAATAAAATCATATTACGATCATTTTATGATCCTTTAAAAATACTTTACAATTTACTTTATGTCCTTACTAGTAATAGTTAAGAAGACATAAGCATTTTTAAACTACTATGAAATGTGGGTCATTTGACCAATGCAAAGTGCAATGCACTGAGTGAGTGCATTGCACTGAAAGTCACGCTCAGCATTTTATTTGTTTACCCGAAAAAGGCGCAAAGAAAGGAATTTTTTTCTTGATTGACGCAAATTAATGAGACTTAGAATAAGCACATTTTTGTGATCTTTAGTGGGGTAGAAGTTAAAATTTTGTATAAATACTAAGAATTTTTATCAATAAAATTAGTCTAGCAGAAAACAGAGTACATTGCGTATCTTCAGCGGCATCTTCAAAAAGTAAGTGCCTAAATCTGTTTGCTCAGATCTCGCCCTTAGCCAAAGGCTATTAAAGGCAAAATCTCTGCAAAATTTAATAAAGGCTAAGGAGCTTCCACTGCCACCTAGGATTATTTCCTACCGAGGCTAGTAAGAGAAGGCCCCAGAAAGGTTTCTTTTTGGAGATTTGTGGTTCCAGAGGCGTACCACAGCCAGGCTGCGGGGAATTTTTCCCTGAACTACCCAAGAGGCAATTATCTTGCGAAAACAGGTGGCGAAAGCCCAAGACCTGAGGTTGAAAAGCCAAATCACTAAACGCGCTAAGGTACTGGGGGACAGCCTATCAACCACATATTCTCCAAATAGAAATCAGGAGCTATCTCAAACAGCAGTGGCTTATCTCAAGCGTTTTGGGATAAGTCCTCCTCTTTGCCAAGTTTCCCAACTTGGTGGAAGCTTGGACAGGTTCAATTGTTAATGCTTTTCATGTCCCAATAACGATCAGCAGACATGAAGCTGACTTTATTCACTTTATTTCTACCATTCAGCAAAGAATGAATCTCCAAAATTCTCTTGGATATTATATACTTATCTGAGAACTTTAATCGAAGGCGTGTAAATCCATCACCGCTTTTTTGAGTTCTTTCTTCGAACATCTCCTTGCTTCTGCCTTCAAATATTTGATCCTTTCGACAATTACTTCAACTGAAAATATACGAAAGATTTTATTTTATTAACGACAAAAAATTAAATTGAAAGTAAATAAAAAGGTTTACAAAATATCACATTTTTTTTAATACAATATTTTCAAAGTATATGTGGAGACGAAGCTCCATGAAATATTAAAACCACACTCACCTAACTTTACATAACTTATCCAATTTCAACATTCAGACAACTTCACACCGTGAAAAATTCTCTTCTCATCACATTCACCATCAATCAACACGCATTTTCATCATACACACAGAAATCACACATTATGTTGGCCATCAGGCAATTTACAATTAATTTTTAATTACAATTTGTTAACCTAGTCTTAATTTATAAGTGAAATAAAATATTTGAACGGAGAAACCTGAAAATCGGTCTTTTTCGCCGAATATTAATCTCTATAAATCTATCACAGGTTTGCATACACATTCCATCATCAGATCATATCACAGATTCACTTATCACAGCTCTCAATATCACAGGTTTGTCCCAGGACTTCCTTTTGGTATTATCTCAGACACTTATCGCAGAATCATATCATTCATTATCACAGGTAACATTCTTTACCATATGGTCCTTCGAGGAAAGGTCCTACGAAGGAGCGTCAGCACCTACAATCTGGGCATTCGAGGATCGAATCACGCACCTAGGAGACCACAGCTCCATCCTGACGTTTTGAAGACGCTCCAGCACCTATAATCTGGACATTTAAAACGCCGTGTGCTGACGTTCCGGAGACACAGCAGCTTCAACGTTTTGCATACGGGGGAGCCTCATCGGCTCCTACAGTAAATTCACGTGATTCATACTTCATTCAATAAAGCGTTCTTGGAAAATGCCCCCAAAGAAGTCAATCTCTCAACTCCATGTTGAGCGTGGTGTCTCCAAAGCGACATTAACGAAAATAGAGCAATTTCTTGACAAGAATGCGGAATCAGCTACAGCACCAGTCCTGGAAATGCGTCTAAAATCTCTTGCACGAGCAAATGCAAACTTCACAGATGTTCAGAACCAGATTTATGCTCTCATTGATCCGGAAAACGCTGTCGACATTTTGGCCGAGCAAAATGAGGTTATGGATTTCAACGAGAGAGTCGTCAATGCCGAATTTAGGATCAAGACATTATTGAAATCATTTAAGACAGAGCCTACGCCACCACAGGCTACAAACAATGATGATCAAATCAGTAAATTGGCTACAGTCATTGCTGATGCACTATCCAAGAGGGAGAAAAGTCATTCCAAGAAGGCAAAATTTCCTGATTTGGATATCCCCAAGTTTTCAGGCGATTATACAGAATGGCAATCCTTCAGAGATCTCTACGTTTGCTCGGTCCATGAGAATGATGAACTGTCAAATGTGCAAAAATTCCAACACCTCAGAGGTCTCATTGAAGGCCAAGCAAAAGGTGTTATTAAGCATCTGCCGATGACGGATGGCAACTACGAAAAAGCATGGGATGCCCTTGTTAAACGATTCAACAAAGAACAATGTATTTTGTTTGCTCATATCGATATGTTCTTTGGGCAGTCAAAGGCTCAGGAGAACAATCCAATTCTTCTCAGGAATTTACTGAACACAAGCCTGGAAACTATCAATGCAGTAGAAACCTTGGGACACAAAGAACGTGATATCTGGCTGATCAACTACATTCTCCGGAAGGTGGACAATGAGACACACAGTCTCGACCAGGGAATTTCCACAGTCAGGGGTTCCCTCTTGGGATGAGTTCCTGAACTTTTTGGAGAAAAGATGCGACTCAGTGGAAGCATCCATGTCGAAGAATAACAGCTCGAATCGTGAGAAGCAAAATGGAAATTCAAAGGGTGCCAAGCCATCCAAATCTTCCAAGACAGCTCTAGCAGTGTCTATCAAGAACTGTCAGATGTGTCATCAGGAAGCTCACTACAGCTACCAATGTCAAAAGTTTCAATCAGCAACCCCTGCTCAAAGGCTTCAGCTAGTCAAGAAAGCTAAACTTTTCCTGAATTGTCTTCGAGATTCCCATACTACAGAAGCTTGCCAGAGTTCCAATTGTCGCAAATGTCAGGTGAAGCATAATACTTTGCTTCATGATGCCCTTGTAGTACCTTCTGAGAATAGTCAGGTCCCACCAGAGGCTCCCATCAATCCAGTTCCTTCATCCTCTGGGGGAGTGCCAGCTAGCTTGGTCAGTAATCTCCCGCGCAAGGTCATCTCCGAGCAAATTTTACTACCTACAGCAACAATCATGGTCAAGGGAGTAGACGGCAGACTCCACAAGTGTCGAGCTCTCCTCGATTCGTGCAGCCAGACTAATTTCGTGACAAATTCATTTGTACAGAAGAGTAAGCTTCGTACACTCCCTCAAGGCAATCATGTAGTTTCTGGCATTGGACAGCATAAAACATCATCCAATAATTCCACTCATTTTACATTCTCATCTCAAGATGGGAATTTCACAATGGATTTGGACTTCATAGTACTTGATTCCATCGTCGATGATCAGCCAAGTTCAATATTTGAGGTGCTTTGGCATATTCCTGCAGGCATTCCACTTGCAGATTTCGAGTATAATATACGCAGCAGGATTGATGTGCTCTTGGGAGCTGAAGTATTTATGAAGGCGCTCCGTTCCGGACGTTTTGAAGGATCACCAACCCTCCAAAAGACAGCTTTCGGTTATATTATAGCCGGAAGCACCCCTTGTGAATCTACATCTGCATTCGCGAGTTCCTGTGTGTCTACTTGCCTCTGCTCTCTCAACATGTCAGATACTCTTCCCCAGCAAATGGAACGATTTTGGACGGTAGAGGAGCCACCTACGCCTGAAAAGATTTTATCTAAGGAAGAGCAATTGTGTGAAACTCATTTCACACAACACACAACTAGGGATTCAGATGGTCGTTTTGTCGTGCGACTCCCACTACGAGACAATCTTGAAGCACTGGGTAAGTCAGAAACATTGGCTCTCAAAAGGTGTTTTTGCATCGAGAAAAAGCTCCAGCGCAATCCAGATCTTCGGGAGAAATATGTTGCTTTTATGCGTGAGTACGAAAGTCTCGGTCACATGCGTCTTCTTCCGGAAACCTATCACTCAGATCGACCACCTGTTTACTTACCTCATCACCCCGTCTTCAAAGTATCATCCTCTACACCAGTAAGGGTGGTATTCGATGCATCTGCCAAAACAAGCAGCGAAGTATCTCTGAATGACGTACTGATGGTGGGGCCCAAAACGCAGGATGATCTTTTTGCAATTTTATTGAGGTTCAGAGAACATAATATCGTTGTAAAAGCAGACATCAAAAAAATGTTTCGACAGGTACGTGTGCACTCAGATGATCAAAATATGCAACGTATTTTTTGGCGTGAAGCACCACATCTTCCCATGAATACATACTTGCTGTCTACTATGACCTATGGGACAGGAAGTGCCAGTTATCTTAGCACGAGATGCATCAGTAAACTCGTGGAGGAAGAGGGTGATAATTTCCCAGTGGCGAAACCAGCAGCTTCCCGTGACTTTTATGTAGATGATTTCATTTCCGGGAACCCAACAGTTGCTGAAGCTCAAGAATTACAGTCTCAGATCAATTTACTTATGCGCAAAGGAGGATTTCAACTATCAAAGTGGATGTCCAATGGCTCAGAAGCACTCAAAAATATTCCCCTCAGCGAGAGAGAGATCACAGAGCCACTGGATCTCTCATCTACAGAGACTATCACCACATTGGGCCTGCAATGGAATCCCGTTAGTGATGAATTCACATTCAAAGTTTCTTCATCTTCTCAAACCATCACCAAGAGAGCCATCCTCTCAGAAATGTCAAGAATCTTTGACCCTCTCGGATTGTTGGCACCAGTCACCATCCAGGCAAAGATTCTCATGCAATCTCTTTGGCTTGTCAAAGCCGATTGGGACGATGAACTTGTGGACACGACTGTTTTGAAAACATGGCAAGAATATCAACAAAATCTCAAGGATTTGGTGGAGTTCCGGATTCCTCGTCACATAACCTCTGCTCACTAACCTCAACTCGTGCAGCTGTCAGTGTTTTGTGACGCATCCGAAAAGGCCTTTAGGACATGTATTTACCTTCAGGCTATTGACCCAGTTTCTGGCAATCAGCTGACAAGTCGATTGTTATGTGCAAAAACTCGCGTCGCACCCTTAAAGCAAGTGTCTCTGCCAAGGTTAGAGTTGTGTGCAGCCCTTTTGGCTATGAAACTCCTTCAGAGTGTTCAATTTGCATTAACAGTGCGTGTAGAGTCGATTGCAGCCTTCACAGATTCTACAATAGTATTGTGTTGGTTGTCATCGGAGCCCAAAAGGTGGCAAATTTTTGTGGCAAACAGAGTGTCAAAAATTCAAAATATTTTACCTCGTGAAAATTGGTTTCATGTGCCATCTGCCCTCAATCCCGCTGATCTTACATCAAGAGGATTGAGCCCAAGCAAGCTGAAGGACAATATTTTGTGGTGGAGTGGCCCAAATACAAAGGAACTTCAGGAGAAACGTGAAATTCCCAGTGTTCAAGTGTCAGAGGTTGAATTAGAGCAGAAAGTCGTTTGTGCACTGACCAGTCGAAATAGTTTTTGGACAATCATCAACAAATTTTCATCACACTCAAAAATGATCAGGAGTTTGTCAATCTGGCGTCGATATTTCCACAATCTCCGTTCTCGTATCCATGGCGAGGACATCATTTGTGGCCCATTAACCTCCCAAGAACTCACTGACACCAACATTCAAGTAATTCGTGCCATTCAAGCTGAATGCTTTGCTGATGACATCAGACGTCTAAAAGGGAAACAAAAGCTGTCAAACACTTCTCGAATCAAAGATTTGTGTCCATACATAGATGAGCTAGACATTCTACGTGTGGAGGGCAGAATTGAGAATGCACAAATCTCATCTTCTCAGAAACATCCTGCAATATTGCCAAATAAACATACATTTTCAAAGCTTATTGCAGACAGGGTGCACCGTGAAACCTGCCATGGAGGTCCGCAGCTCATGCTTTACACGATCAGACAGGAATATTGGCCTCTCACAGAGGACTGGACGTTGCAAAAGCTGCTCGTCGTAGATGCGTCAGGTGTTTTCGATGCCACCCACAACCCATGCAGCAAATTATGGGAAATTTGCCTCCCTATAGACTACGATTCACAAGAGCATTTGACAAAGTGGGAGTAGACCTTTGTGGATATTTCCTCATTAAGACACCTCTCAAGAGAAATGCATCAGTGAAAATGTACGTCACAGTGTTTGTGTGCATGATTACTCACGCCATACACCTGGAGCTTGTAACAGATTCATCCACAAATGCATTTCTCGCGGCATTCAGGCGTTCCATCGCACGACGAGGTAGGCCATCGGATGTCTACTCTGACAACGCTAAAAACTTCGTTGGAGCTCAAAAGCAGCTTGAGGAGATTCGGCAAGTTTTATCAACTCAAACCAGCCAGGAGATTATTGCTAAACATGCAGCAAATGCCAGAGTCAACTTCCATTTTATTCCACCAAGGAGCGCTCATTTTGGAGGAATGTGGGAATCTTCAGTGAAGAGCTTTAAGAGACATTTCTATCGGATCGTTGGAAACACACCAATGACACAAGAATCAATGCTAACGGTTCTAGCTGAAATTGAAATGTGCCTTAATTCTAGACCACTTTCACTCATTTCTTCAAGCCCAGAAGACTTCGCCGCATTGACGCCAGGTCACTTCATGACTGGTGCCCCACTCAATGCTTTACCACAACACGATATTACAACATTGCCAGAAAACCGATTGGACAAATGGCAACGGAATCAGCAAATTGTTCAAAACTTTTGGCGTCGCTTTCGCATCGAAGTTTTCTCACAATTGCAACAACGCAAAAAGTGGCAGCACGAGCAATCGGACTTGAAAGTAAATGATCTCGTGGTTATCCTTGAGGATAACGTTCCACCTCTATCATGGATTCTTGGACGCATCATCGATGTACATCCCGGACGTGATGGACACGTACGAGTAGCCAAGGTCAAAACACAAACTGGAATTTACACAAGAGCCATCACCCGTTTGGCTCGTCCTCCAGATGAAGTTCAAAACCAGGAGGTTCTGCCAGGGGAGAATGGAGACGAAGCTCCATGAAATATTAAAACCACACTCACCTAACTTGACATAACTTATCCAATTTCAACATTCAGACAACTTCACACCGTGAAAAATTCTTCTTCTCATCACATTCACCATCAATCAACACGCATTTTCATCATACACACAGAAATCACACATTATCTTGGCCATCAGGCAATTTACAATTAATTTTTAATTACAATTTTGTTAACCTAGTGTTAATTTATAAGTGAAATAAAATATTTGAACGGAGAAACCTGAAAATCGGTCTTTTTCGCCGAATATTAATCTCTATAAATCTATCACAGGTTTGCATACACATTCCATCATCAGATCATATCACAGATTCACTTATCACAGCTCTCAATATCACAGGTTTGTCCCAGGACTTCCTTTTGGTATTATCTCAGACACTTATCGCAGAATCATATCATTCATTATCACAGGTAACATTCTTTACCAATATGTATTAAATAGTAATTTTGAGAGACAAAAACGTATGAGATATAGTATTTACTGATCATTATTTTAATGTACAACATATAATCCAGGGGTCCCTGTCGTACGAATGTATAATTATCAAATCGAAAGATGTTTCACAAATACAGAAGATATTTTTTAAAATACCAAACACTTTTGGTACGACTAAACGCGTTTTTAACATATGTAAAAAAATTTAATTATATACTAAGTTATTCATATTTTGTCCAGAATTCCTCAATACATTTGTAAATTATTCAAAGATTATTATTTATATTTTTTTGATGCATACCGGTTTATTACCGTTTAAATTAATTCACAAATTACAAAGATGGCAAAGCGTCTCAGGTTTGCGAAATGCTAGAACTCACGAGATAGAGTTTTCCGTAAATTAGTCTCTCGCATGATCTTTTGGTGCTTACTTGTCTACTAGAGATCAAATTAATTCATAAATCACAAAAGCATTTGAAAATCAAAAGATCGGTACTTAACCGATTCATCGCCGATGACGACCGATGCAGCCGGATTCGAAATTTCAATATTTTTCTGAGAAATCCAAATTCAACCAAATGGGGTGAAAAATTACCCTTCCAAAGTGGCTGACCTTTCACGTTCAATAATTCAAAATGGCGAATTTTCCGGTCATACTCGGTAAAAAAATTTGTGAGAAATGAAGTTGTGTATGGGAAAAGTTGTGTATTGTCACAAGCATTTTGGTTGTAAATTGTAAAATTACTATCATATTATGTGTTGTTCTGGATATCTCTCCTAAATACGATAACCTTTTGAGTTTCCTCAGAGTAAAATTAGCATAAACCATCTTATCCAGCTTCCGGCGCGCCAATGTCCATGTCTAGTCACTTGAAATGAAAAAAAAAAATGAAAGCCAACACAATTGAGTACACAAGGCAAAGCATTGAAATCTTCCAGCCGGAAGACAATTAGATCAACACTGAGGCACCAGGGAGTGGGAATCTGGTGAAATAGGGTCCATGAGATGCAGAATCCCACTCCCTGGCAGGAAGAAAGTTGTGCTCTGTGTTAGAGCACAAATCACAGAGCACAAATCACAGAGCACAATTGCCACAGAGCACAACTTTTGAGAAGAAGAAAAGCACTATACAGCATTTTATACATCACTAATGAACTAGGGCAGTGAAGTCTGGTGCAATAACTGTCCACCAGGACCAGATTCCACTCCCTGAACCAACAAAATCTCACAAAACAAGATTGTTTACATTTTCAGTTTGCACTTCACGGTGTTTTCCAGTATAGCTGTCAAATTTGTGTCCTGACTCCTGACACTTGTTTGATGGCTGCAGCTCGCTAGTTTTTATTTTTGCCTTTTGGACCCAGGAAAAAGGCCTAGGGTTCCAATGTTGTCAGGAAATGTGAAATGTAGGACTAGCTTTTAGATTATATGTCCATGGATGAAATTCATTTAATAACTTGAGAAAATAAATCAACTTTTACGAAGCTGCAACATTACTAAGCTGCAAAACCTTCTTCTATATCCTTTTCAGTCGCTCTAATAGAGAAATCCAATAAGATGTCTCGATGTGTCTCCTTGTCACGTCATACAATGAAAGGGACAGATAATCCTAACCGGCTTATGTAGGTGAGATTCTTAACGTGAGCTAACTCGGAGTGCATGCAAATTCGATTTGGAGCTGAAGTTGGGAGACGCCATTCAGTTATCTTGAATCAAATTCGTGAAATTATACAAATTTTGTATTTAAACAAAAATATCAAGGATTTGGATGGAGTAACAGAAAAGTGTTATATGGGTGAAATGTAGACCAGAATGTTCTCTATAATTTTCCAATAGAACATGATCTCATCGATTACTCAGAAGCCAAGATAAGCGAGGTTTTTTGTTTCTTAACTCGTTTTTTCATCCAGAGTGCCCCAAGTAGTCATTTGTTGAACTTCAACTAAATCAAAGAATTGTTGTATTTTGTGGGACTTTCCATTTAAACCCCTATTTTAAGTGTCTTGGTGGAGTAGAGGCAGTCAAATTGGCATCTGAGGGATTTCAAAGCGTTATTATGGGAAAAATCAATTTTTTCACACTTAAACGGCAAAATCGGAGTGATAGCGTAGTCTGATCGGAAAATGATGTATGGACGAAATGTAGAGACAAATGTGCTCTACAATTATGTCGAAGTAATCATCAAAATCGGTTCAGCGACAGTCGAGATAATTGAGGTTATGTGATATTGAAATTGGTTTTTCGACTATGGCGCCCCTGGTGTTGGTCCCACGAAGTTCAAATATTCTAGAAAGTTGTAGCATTTGGTGAGATCTTCCGTTTAAGCCCTCATTCATCAAAATCGGTCACATAGAACCGGAGATATGATTTTTTGAATTTCGTGAACTTTGACCCCTCATATCTCCGGTTCTATTGAAACCATAGCGCACATACGCACCATTTTGGAAACGTCCTAGACTGGACTACAACATACTAAAATTTCATTAACTTGCACAATGCCGTTTTTGAGAAAAGTGACTTTGAATTTCGATGAATTTTGACGCTATCACAGCGCCACCTGTGGTGACTTTTTGAACTTCCATCTGAAAGTGCTCATTGAGACGAAACCAAAAAGGTAAAATTTAGGTCGCTATGTTAGTTAGAACCGGAGATAGAGGCCGGTCAATGTTCGAACTTTGATCCCTTATAGCTCGGGTCAGGGGTTATGGATCGACTTAAGGTTTTTTTTGTTTGATAGGTATAATCAACGTCTACAACATACTAAAATTTCAGCCCGATTGCATAAGGAATTTTTGAGTTATTTAACTCTTAAGATTTAAAAATTTTCTTTTTAATAATAGCGCCCCTAGCGGTGGTTTTATGAACTTTCGATGTTAGAAGAGGAAGTGGCATTTCACGAGAGCTTTCCAAAAAGCCCTCATTTTTTAAATTCTGACAATTAGAACCGGAGTTATGGCCATTTTAAGAAATTTTTTTTGGACCCTTATAGCTCGGGTCAGGGGGGTCGGGGGACCTTAAGTTTGGTATTGATGGAAAGCTCTAAGGCCCAGCTATAACATACTAAAATTTGAGCCCGCTCGATGCCATAGGGGCGGAGCTATTGAGAAAACAAAAAAAGGGGGGTCTTCAAAATGGCGGAAGGAGGGGTGGGGGGTGGGGGGTCAATGCACCATGTTGCAATTTTCATACGATATTTAACCTTTGCCGAAAACCGCAAGTCGATATCTTTTTTAGTTTAGAAGCTATTAAGCTCCAAAGAGCGGCCGGACGGCCGGCCGGCCGGACGGCCGGCCGGCCGGCCGGGAACATAACTTAGCCCCCCATATATTCGTGATCAGGAAGTGGCGAAACACATTTTGGCCAAGTTTGAGCGCGATCGGAGGACATGAAATTTTGTTAGGATTATAGTAGGTGAGATTGTTAAGAATCTCACCTAATAACTGCGTGCGACACTTTTTATCGCGCTCGCTCCCGAGAGTTTACTGCGGAGAGCGAAGAGAAGAGAAAAACACTTCATGCGCGCGCAGTTTACATACTTAACACACACACTGAAATGAAATTCCCTTACTCAGTGTTTCTCGTTCGCACTCTGAGTTCAAACAGCAGAGCGAGAGGAAAAGATATACATGCTTAAATTGATTTGCTCGATCTCTTCTATAGTGCGGGAGAAGAATATGTAATCCATCGATTTTATGAAATATTAGAATTTTCGTTTTCTCCACCTGAATCTTAACTTCAAATTTCTTTCCAAATAACAATATTTTGATCGTAGTATTATATTGTTACGAAATATGCTCTCACTTGAGGTGCGAAAAATAAGTCACATTTCGAGTAACCGTCGAAATTTCTAAATACGCGCTAAATTTACGCGCCAAAAATGTGAATGGTCACCGTGTGATGGCGCTGCAGCGACTTACGATTTTCCCGCCCAAGAGCTGTGGCGCTACGCTCGTTCCAATCCTAGAGTGGGGCCGTGTGAAAAAAGTACCGCTAGGATTCGGGTATAAAAGAACGCTCCAGAGCTCGAAAAGCAGATTCGTCGCCGGCCAGCAGGCCGGGAAGGAGCTCCAAGAGGACTCAGCAGCCAGCAAAGGAAGCCAGCCAGCAGCCAAAGGGACCAGGCAGCGACCAATAGGACTAGCCAGCGGCCAAGAGGACTAGCCAGTGGCCAAGGAAACCTACCAGCAGCCAGTACTGGCGGACATCGAGGGAACAACATCAGACGCCGGGAGGCTGCCCGTTTGCCCATCAATGGAGAAAACACCAGGAACGCCGGAAGGCTGCCCAACCAGCCACTGAAGAACGGACGCCGGAAGGCTGCCCAACCAGCCACTGAAGGTCGGACGCCGTGAGGCTGCCCAAACAGCTGCAGGAGCGGCTACCAGCCCGTCAGCTTAGAGGAGGCTATCCAGCGCCGGGAGGCTGCCCATCAAGCCGCAACAACAGCCACCAGCCAACCAACTGGACCAACAGCCCAGCAGCCACTATTGACGCCGGGAAGATTACCTCACCAGCAGCAGGAGCGAGAGAAGAAGCGACAGAGTGGTGAGCATCCCACTCGCTATATCCCCCCCCCCAACGAGGAGGAGCATATTGAACAACTACACTGGCAAGTGAGGCGCCGAGATCATTCAGGAGAGAGAGGGATGACCGAGCGATGAACCATACCGCCCCCCCCTCCCCAGAGAGAGCAGCTGGGATACGGACTGGAAGCGCCATAAGCGTCAGGAGAGAGAGAAGGATCGACCGAGCGATGAATCATCCCGCCCCCTGTCTCCTTCCCCACAAGAGAGAGCAGTCCAACAAGCTGGAGGTAAAAGATCCCCTTGCCAGCTGATCCGAAAGCAGGAAAACATTCCCAGCCGCCTAAATAAGCGCTTAGTCTCTTGAGGAAGCCCGGAACGTGCAGAGCAGCCGTCCGATGACACCTCCGGCTTAAGCGTCTTCGAGGGCGCCTACAGAGAATGTTCTGACGAGGATCACTATCAACTACAAAACGGAGAGTCCACTCTAAGCTCCATAACACACAAGGAAAGGCAAAGCTGCAAGAGGTAGAGGAATCTCTCAAGGACAATATGATATGGGCTGCGACTGGAACAACCAAACTAAATGCTGTAGCTGCTGATTCAGAAGAAATAAATGGAAGAAAGAGTTTTACACATCTTTTCTTGGACATTCCTCTGGACTTCGTTGCCCCTTCCACTTCGCCTCCACTTATTGGTTTTGACGATTTCTTGGGTCAGGGTGTTTATCTTGAGAAGAAGAGGTACCCACTCCCCTTCTTCGTAACAATATAGTAATGAATCCTGATGGTAACTCACTTAAATAAATATAAATTCCTTGGTATCTGGTGAAGGATGGATCAAATTTTCCACGATAAATTACACACCACGACTTCTCTTCACCATTTACTTACAAGAAGTGACGTAATGACAAGTGCAGATAGAATAGGTGTGATTAGAGGGAATCACACCTAAAAGAGGGAAGGTTATGCACCAGCGCCTCTCACTGATCAACTTCAAATTAGCGTTATATACGCAACCACTTTTTTAGCGCGATTAGATATCTTCAGATCCGATATCAATATCATTTTCTGGAATTTCTTGCTGCTTGAGATACTCCCTTTCCTTCTCATCCATTGACTCTTCTTCCTCAGGCTCTTCCATGGCTTCATCGTCAACAAAATTTAACTTTTTCTTCTTCTTCTGGACTTCTTCCTGCTACTCTTTTTGCTGTACACTCTCTTTCTTCTTCTTTTTAGTTCCCGTGGACGACATTTCTGAAGATTCTGTTAAGATATTTAAATTAGCAACCAACGGTTATTTTGAACTTTCGAAATTTGCGTCTTTGTACAAACTTCAGTTGTCACTCTCTTGTGAAATAAATTGCCTTTTGAAGTACACGCGGTGTTTCTGCTCTGCTATTTTTTCTCCCTAAAAGACTATTTACAATTGAATTGAATTTATTTCATCTCATTCTTGATCTTTACTATTTACAATACTCTAATACTCAATTCCCATCTGGAAAAGTAGTTTAATTACAATAGGTTATGGGCCCAGATGCGTAGTCTTTGTGGAGTTGAGAATTAGAGTATTACTGTGCAAAGAAAAAAGTGAGTTCAAAGTGAGGTTGCGATCATCCGGGATCATCCGGAAAGACAATGCACTGGTGATCAAAAGTGTATGAACATTTGTACTCTGAAGTGTAGAAAAGTGTTTTCTTTTGTGTTTTGAGACTTTCAAAGATCATGGAAGGTGTAAGATTGTCCATCAAAACCCTTCAGGGTGTTGCTGACTGGCCTCTGTGGAAAAGGAGATTCACGATTATGCTTGACTATCAACCGGGCGCAAAAGATGCTGTTGAGGGCAGGCTTGTGAAACCAGAGCCGCCAGAAGAGGAGCCAACACAACAGGAAAAGGATGATTATGAGAAAAAGCTCACTTACAACCGCAAAGCAGAGTGTTTCGTGAGAACACTTATTTCAAACTCCGTGACAGATGAAATTTACCAGAAAATTCTTGATAGAGATTCTGCCAAAGAAGAGTGGAGTGCCCTGAGGCAGTTGTTTGAGGCTTCGTCGAAGGATCAACTGTTCAGTGTGTGCGATGAATTTTTCGCCTTGAAGTGGTCATCAGGAAATGATGCAGCGTTCCATGTGGCAAAAGTCAAGAATCTTTACCATGAGATCAATGTGGGGCTGAAGAATAGAAATGAAAATCCTTTGTCTGAGATCTTCTTGGTTGGGAAATTGTTAAATATCCTCCTCAGTGGTTCCGGAAGTGGTTCCGGAAACTCCAGCAGAGTCAGAAGATAGCGACAATTCAGATGATGAAACTCTTGCTGATGAAACAGAAGATAATGTTCAATGATGGAACTGACAGAGTTTGCAAGTTGAAGAGAAGCCTATACGGACTCAAACAGGCACCGAGGTGTTGGAACAAGCGTTTTGGCAACTTCCTAGAGAAACGAGGATTCCAAGCGAGTATTGCTGACACTTGTATGTACTTCCGCATAAGGAATGGGAAGAAACTGATCCTCGTTCTCTATGTTGATGATAGACTGATTGCTGCAAAGGATCCAGATGAATTGTATGCTTTCATCAGTGAATTGAAGTCTGAGTTCAGAATCACATCTAAGCATGCTTATTATTTTCTCGGTGTTGAGATACAGAGGAGTGAAAATGGTGTTTGCATCAGCCAGGCAGGCCATGCCAACAGGATTATGCAGCAGTTTAACTTTGCTGATTGTATGAATGTATCTACACCGATGGTAAAGACTTCAAGTGAAGCATCTGATGATGATAAGGAAGAGCCAAATTATCCTTATCGTTCAGCAATGGGTGCTCTGATGTACCTGATGTTGGGAACTCGTCCCGATTTGGCTTACAACATTGGAGTGCTGTCAGGCAATTTGAAAAAGCCAAGTCACGAAAACATTGTTCAGTTGAAACGAGTTTTCCGGTACATTGCCGGTACCACTACTTTGGGTATCAGATATGCTCGTGGACAGAGCTCAAGTAATCTGATGTGTTTCACTGATGCTGACTATGGTGGCTGTCTTACGATAGGTCGATCCACCTCAGGAGGTCTGGTGATCTATGCCGGAGGTGCTATTTCTTGGTCTAGTCAACGGCAGGCATCAGTTTCGACATCGACGACAGAAGCAGAATTGGTGGCTGCCAGTGAAGGAGCAAAGGAGGTTATTTGGTTGAGAAAGCTTTTCTCAAACATTGCGCCTTTGAAGAATACACCGACTGTGTTTGTGGACAACAGTGAAGCCATCAAGATTTCCAAGAATCCCGAATACCATAAGGGGACGAAGCATATTGGTATTCGACACTTTTTCATCTGAGAAAGGGTCTGTGAAGGAAGTCTGGTGATTAAGCAAGTTGCTACGGAGAACCAGCCAGCTGATTTACTTACTAAGCCACTTGAAAGGGTCAAGTTAAATCAGTTTATCGGGAAAATTGGAATGATTAAATGTGATTAATTTGGTTGATTGCTAATTAGGGAAAGTGCTAAGATATTTAAATTAGCAACCAACGGTTATTTTGAACTTTCGAAATTTGCGTCTTTGTACAAACTTCAGGTGTCACTCTCTTGTGAAATAAATTGCCTTGTGAAGTACGCGCGGAAGTTTTTGGTCCAAGAAAAGAAATGTCGCGAATGTTAGTAAGTACAAATTCATCATTGATATTATTACTCTTAATATTAGGTGAGATTCTTAACAATCTCACCTACTATAATCCTAACAAAATTTCATGTCGTCCGATCGACCTCAAACTTGGCCAAAATGTGTTTCAGCACTTCCTGATCACGAATCTATATGTGGCTAATTTACGTTCCCGGCCGGCCGGCCGGCCGCTCTTTGGAGCTTAATAGCTCCTAAACTAAAAAAGATATCGACTTGCTGTTTTCAGCAAAGGTTAAATATCGTATGAAAATTGCAACATGGTGCATTGACCCCCCACCCCGCACCCCTCCTTCCGCCATTTTGAAGACCCCCCTTTTTTTGTTTTCTCAATAGCTCCGGCCCTATGGCATCGAGCGGGCTCAAATTTTAGTATGTTATAGCTGGGCCTTAGAGCTTTCCATCGATACCAAACTTAAGGTCCCCCGACCCCCCTGACCCGAGCTATAAGGGTCCAAAAAAATTTTCTTAAAATGCCCATAACTCCGGTTCTAATTGTCAGAATTTAAAAAATGAGGACTTTTTGGAAAGCTTTCGTGAAATTCCACTTCCTCTTCTAACATCGCAAGTTCATAAAACTACCGCTAGGGGCGCTATTATTAAAAAGAAAATTTTTAAATCTTAAAAGTTAAATAACTCAAAAATTCCTTATGCAATCGGGGTGAAATTTTAGTATGTTGTAGCCGTCGATTATACCTATCAAACAAAAAAAAACCTTAAGTCGATCCATAACCCCTGACCCGAGCTATAAGGGGTCAAAGTTCGAACATTGACCGGCCCCTATCTCCGGTTCTAACTAACATATCGACATAAATTTTACCTTTTTGGTTTCGTCTCGATGAGCACTTTCAGATGGAAGTTCAAAAAGTCACTACAGGTGGCGCTGTGCTAGCGTCAAAATTCATAGAAATTCAAAGTCACTTTTCTCAAAAACGGCATTGTGCAAGTTAATGAAATTTTAGTATGTTGTAGTCCAGTCTAGGACGTTTCCAAAATGGTGCGTATGTGCGCTGTGGTTTCAATAGAACCGGAGATATGAGGGGTCAAAGTTCACAAAATTTAAAAAATCATATCTCCTGTTCTATGTGACCGATTTTGATGAATGAGGGCTTAAACGAAAGATCTCACCAAATACTACAACTTTCTAGAACATTTGAACTTCGTGGGACCAACACCAGGGGCGCCACAGTCAAAAAACCAATTTCAATATCACATAACCTCAATTATATCGACTGTCGCTGAACTGATTTTGATGATTACTTCGACATAATTGTAGAGGACATTTGTCTCTACATTTCGTCCATACATCATTTTCCGCTCAGACTACGCTATCACTCCGATTTTGTCGTTTAAGTGTGAAAAAATTGATTTTTCCCATAATAACGCTTTGAAATCACTCAGATGCCAATTTGACTGCCTCTACTCCACCAAGCCAAGACACTTAAAATAGGGTTTTAAATGGAAAGTCCCACAAAATACAACAATTCTTTGATATAGTTGAAGTTCAACAAATGACTACTTGGGGCACTCTGGATGAAAAAACAAGTTAAGAAACAAAAAACGTCGCTTATCTTGGCTTCTGAGTAATCGATGAGATCATGTTCTATAGGAAAATTATAGAGTACATTCTGGTCGACATTTCACCCATATATCACTTTTGTGCCAGTTCATCCAAATCCTTGATATTTTGGTTTAAATACAAAATTTGTATAATTTCACGAATTTTATTCAAGATAACTGAATGGCGTCTCCCAACTTCAGCTCTAAATCGAATTTGCATGCACTCCGAGTTAGCTCACGTTAAGAATCTCACCTACATAAGCCGGTTAGGATTATCTGTCCCTTTCTAGGCAGAAAAAGAAATTAAAAAAAAAAACATTACATCGAATAGAGTGTTACTTTTTACCTGTTTTGTCAGCATTGCTATTGTTTCTTGAATATTCTTTTGAGGAATTTGTCGTCTGATGTTCTTCAAAATTTGCATTCGATACTGAAAAAATAAAAATAAAATAAATAATTTTTGTTGTTTATGTTTTAATTTTGAGCGCTGAAAATATATGATTATCAATTGCATAATTTCTTGCTAATGTTTATGCCTATGCCAAATAGTAAATACGTTAAAGAAAAATATATGTAAATAAACCGTTTTGTAATCATTTTTTGCAAAATAAAACATCAATAGAAATTATTTAGGTCGAGAAAAACGATAAAAATAAATAAAGTAAATTTATTCTATGTGTCACAAATTTTACCAATTAGTAGCCCCTACTAGTATGGTTGAAAAAGGGGGAGCCCATTGAAAATCTTTTCAAGTGGCCCATATCGAAAAATTAGCACTAAATATTGTTTATAAAACACCCTCCACATGTGATTTTTTTGATTTTTTATGACGCTTTTAAAATTATCAATGATTTTGGTGGGCAAAATTTTGCAAATATTATTGCATTATTGAAAAACTCCACAAAAATTATCGACAATATTTTTGCATTTTGCAACGGGAGGCTACTTTTTAGATGCACCAATGAATTCTCTACAAGACCGGCACTTTGGCATAAACATTTCACGCATGACAAGTGATAAAAACTAACCAAAAACCCACAATCCACTTCACTTTTGTCAACAAATTGCACCATCAATAAACACAATTCTCCAGACATTTGACAACTTGACTGCTGCGCCACACAACGGTGGCGAAAAGAAAATTCTCTTGTTCGCCAGAAATTCCGAATTCTGATCGTTCACATCCGCAGTTATCGTCTGGTTATTTTTAAGTTATTTCCGAAAGTTATTTGTAAGTAAATTTAAATGCTCCATTACTCTCTGACAACCACGTTTTGGGCTTTCAGACAACGTTTTTACAACTCTATTTTACAAATTACGAAGTTATCAAACCGTTATCCAACCGTTAAGTAACTAAGCTGTGCTGCTTGGGTTGCCTCTGGTCAAACGTCTAATCATTATGTGGCCCGTGAAGTCCAACCCAGTGGCCACAAAGGGTTGGATATGAGATGCTCTACATGCGGGAAGCTTCCCCATGAGCTGTTCGCAAGACGGAGGTTTGACCTTTTTGCAAACAACGCATTCACGGAAAACCCTTCGGACCAGGTTTCGACCACGAATTGGCCAGTATTTTTGGCGTAAATGGGAAAGGACAAGTTGCGGACCTGCGTGCATCAGAGTGACATGCTCTCTAACGGCAATGAGATGGGAAATTTTTGCATTTGGCAAAATTTTGGGATGCCTTACATCGTAGGGTTCATTAGAATAATGAAGTCTTCCCCCCACCCTCAATACCCCATCAGAATCCAGAAATGGACGGAGTTTTCTGATGTATTTCAATTTGTTGTTAGAGTCGAGGGTTTTTTTAGCCACTGCATTTACCACTTCAGGCATTTCCTCGTGCTGTGCCCATTTGATGAGCAAAGTCTCAGCCTTGCAAATTTCACTAACTGTTAGTGGTGATTGTTGCGCTATCTTAAGAGATCGTGTCACACGTCGATGAGACTTGAAGAAATCAGAAGCTCTGATGCACCACGCAAGCGTCCGGACAATACGCGTGAATGTTCCAATACCACAAACTAAATGTTCGTAAATTGAACGAAATTTTTGTGATTCTGTTTCTCCCCCTTTGGGAATGGAACTTTCCACAAAGCATAACGCTTGAGGAGAACGCATGTGAAATGACGAAATAGAGAACACTGGGGGCCAGTTTTCCCTCTTAAGGCACAACCACTTGGGTCCAGACCACCATAAGTCGCTCGATAATAAATCTTTGGCGCTTGTGCCTCGCGAGATGAGGTCTGCCGGGTTCTCATGCGTTGATACATAATTCCATTGGTGGGTTTTTGAATGTGACAAAATGATTTTGGTCCGGTTGCGGACGAATACGTCTTGTTTAGGTTTGGGTTGATGGATCTGACACAAAACTACAGCTGAATCAGTCCAGAAATTGCAATTCTCAATTGCCAGTGACTGTGAAATTGAGATCATGAGATCCACAGCCAAAACTGCAGCACAAAGCTCAGCCTTTGGGATAGTGAGTTTAGGCATGGAATTTTTCTTTTTGTCAAGTGGAGAGATTCGAGACTTTGACGAAACAAGTCTAGAAAATCTTTCTCTTAACTCGTTGATTGTTACGAGAAAAACCACCGCACCATACGCGACCCCACTGGCATCCGAGAACGCATGGAGTTCTCTGCCAACCACCCGGTCAAATTTGGAATACCACCGTGGGATTTTCAGTTCTTCAATGTTTGGCAGATCAGAAATGAATTCCCCCGACCTTTCCCTCACACTCTGAGATACTTCGTCCCTCCAGTCAAGCTCTTCAATCCATGTTGCTTGCATTATTAATTTTGCTCTGGTCAGAATGGGACCAACAAAGCCACATGGGTCATAAATACGCGCAATAGTGGATAGAATGTGGTGTTTAGTTGGGAGAGCTTGATCAGCCAAATTGGAAACACGAAACTGAAAACAGTCTTGACTTGGTAGCCAAACAATTCCAAGGGTTTTGGTTTCGAAACTCAAATTGACTTCCTCATTAGTAGAAGAGGAAACCTCCGATTCCATCACAGCAGAGCTGTTGGATTGAAATTTGGACAATTCCATGCCTGCCAAGAGAAATAGGGACTTCAATTCTTCTTTAATTTTCAAAACCTCATCGACGGTGGGTGCTGACAACAAACAGTCATCAACATAGGTATTCTCGTGAATGACTTTAGCTGCAGCTGGGTATCGATTACCTTCGTCTTCTGCCAACTGCATGAGAACCCTAGTTGCCAGAAATGGAGAGCTGGCAACCCCGAAACAAACCCGTGTAAATCGAAAATCTTCGATTTCATTGTCGAGGCTGATCACGAATCTTTGCAGGTCTCTATGGGAAGGGTGAAGCTCAACTTGCAAATACATTTTAACAATGTCGCAAGTTAATGCATATTTATGCATCCTAAATCTCCAAAGGATTGAAATCAGAAGGGGCTGAACGATAGGTCCCACATGCAAGCAGTCATTGAGACTCACACCTGACGCTGTGACGGAACTTGCATTAAATACTGGTCTAACTTTGGTGGACAACGCATTTTCCCTAATCACGCAGTGATGTGGCATGTAATATTTTGGTATTGAAGGAGCAAACAATTGGTTTGCAGGGACCCGTTCAATAATTCCCAACTGTAAATACTCACGAAATACAGTTAAGTATAATTCTTTGAGAGTCAAGTTCTTATCAAGTCGGCGTTCAAGGTGCGAAAATTGACGCAATGCTTGATTGCGATTGGAATGTAAGACCTGAATGTTCTCATTGAGAGGAAGTTGAACTTGATATCTCTCTTCTTTAGTTCGAGTGACAGTTGTGTCAAAGGATTTCTCCGCCTCAGCTTTCTCAAATGATTTGACGTCCTCTTTGGGGATATCTTCGATTTCCCAGAACTGTTTCATGGTTTTATCGAGTGAAGCTAAGGTGGTGACGTTGCAAGAGACGGGTTGAGGTGGTGAGACCTTAAAACAAGGACCTACTACTAACCATCCGAAAACGCTATTGAGCAGACGCGGTTGGCCCTCTCCCAATTCATACTTGTCGACACCGAAATAATCCCAAGAATTTGCCCCACCTATCAAAAGATCTATACGTTGGCAGTGGTTCCAATGGGGATCTGCTAACTTAAGATGAGATGGGATCTTGATCTTGGCATCATTGACCTCCCAATTGGGGTGGTCTGTAGTCACACGTGGCATGACTAGACAGTCAAGAGACTGGCTCATGAGAATATTGTTAATCTCATATTCAAGTTTGACTTGAGTCTCTTGTTTGCACAATTGTGTGCTGTCATTTACTCCATTGATGGAAAAACGAGAAATCTTACATGGGAGCTTCAACAGTTAGCACAAATTGGTGCTAATGACATTAACATGTGAAGCTGGATCCAAAAGAACTCGACAGAAATGTTTCTGATTGTTTTGACCTAACACCGTTACCACAGCAGTGGCAAAAAGCACGTTGGATTGAACTCCCCCGTTAGTAGTTAAACACGTGGGTGTTGTGGAGGAAGTTAACTTATCCGCAGAATGAATCGTGGGATTCAAAGCCAACTGACTGGAGATGGAGGCGACAGTGTCTGGGATCGAATTTTGAATTGTAACGCAAAGGGCGGATCCTGATTGGTCAGAATCACCGGAAGATGCTGAAGGCTTGAATGCTTCGTGCAACAACTTATTGTGAGGCTTATTACAAGTTTTACAAAATGGGTAACTACACTGATGAATAGGATGAGAATCAGAAAGACAATTTTGGCAAATATTTAGCTGACGAACTACTTCCAATCTTTTTTTCCATGTGTGACTCAAAAAAAGTTTGCACCGATACAATTTATGGGGAGATTCTTTACAATAAGAATAATTGGTTTGAATCCCTGATACCAGTGTAGATGCTTTCTTTTTGGGTGGAAACTGAGGTTTTTGTGACTTACTCGGACCTGGTTCAGGAGTGTCCTCAGAGGGTCCTGTGTGCTCTAATGCGCGACATCTTTTGTTCAGGAACCGGTCGAAATCTTTCCAGGTGGTGGTGGAGATATCGTGATTCTCTTGCGCCCAAAGCCACTTAGTTTCTCTGTCAAATTTCCTCAGTATCCAATGGATGAGCCATGGATCTCGTTGAGTAATGTTCATCCCTTCCAATGCGTCAATTGCTGATGAAGTGTTAGATTGGATGCGCCTGATACTTGCAACATTGGGCTGAGTAATTGACGGCTGGTCCAAAAACTGATCCATCAGCGCGCACATTATGGAAAGTTTGTCATCGTACCTCTCTTTGAGACGATTCCAAGCTCTTGCGTAATTGTCATCTGAGATGCTGAATTTGCTGATGAGTTGCTCAGCCTCTCCCTTGACAGCATTTTTGAGGTAGTTCATCTTCTGCGCTTTAGTCAACGATGGATTACTGTCGACTATGGATATGAACATATCATGGAATGTTCTCCATGAAGCATAATATCCCGAAAATTCAGGGACCTTAATTGGCTCCAATTTTGCAGAAGATTGCGTCGCAAAACTTGTTTCATTTTCTAGTCAAGCATTCAGAAGTTCTTGTCTGGATTGTTCCAAATAAGAACGGAAATTATTGTTCTGAGCTTCCAGAATTTCTTTCAGCTTCCTTTCCTCTGAAGTTCTTTGGAGTTTTTGCTCCTCCAACTGACTTGCCATGAGGCTAAGAAGTCTATTGAGGGAAGAGGAATCTCCATCCAATTGTGGCGTCAAATGTTCTTTAAAATCCTCAATTGTGGTTATGAGAACCGAGATCCTTTCATAAGTTTGCATGCATTCTTCCAAAAATGCCAAGAGTTCTAAATTCTCAGCTTCAATTTGTTCAGCTGTAGAGCACTCTTGAATAATTGAATGTTGCACTTCTTGAAACTTTTTTTCGATTCTGTCCACTAACTCTCTTTGAGTTTTCAGCTCCGATTTAGCGTTAGGCTCAGTTAACAGCTGCGGATCATTCTCATACCTCTCAATGTTCCTCTTGAGGGTTGTCAATTGACCTTTGTACGAGGCACGAGATGACGTTTTGTGCGGCATGTCGCTGGCTGAAGTTCCACTGACTCCAACGGTGCTCGGCAGGACCAATAAAAGTGGTGAGGATTTACCTGAATAAAACGTAAAAAACCTCCTGATTATCCAAGACAAATTCTCCCCAACAATCCTTGGTAATGATACCTGAATAAAACGTAAAAAACCTCCTGATTATCCAAGACAAATTCTCCCCAACAATCCTTGGTAATGATACCTGAATAAAACGTAAAAAACCTCCTGATTATCCAAGACAAATTCTCCCCAACAATCCTTGGTAATGATACCTGAATAAAACGTAAAAAACCTCCTGATTATCCAAGACAAATTCTCCCCAACAATCCTTGGTAATGATACCTGAAATGGAGAGAACACACGCCTGTTTATCCTGGCGAAGGAGGATCAATAAAAGTGGTGAGGATTTACCTGAATAAAACGTAAAAAACCTCCTGATTATCCAAGACAAATTCTCCCCAACAATCCTTGGTAATGATACCTGAATAAAACGTAAAAAACCTCCTGATTATCCAAGACAAATTCTCCCCAACAATCCTTGGTAATGATACCTGAATAAAACGTAAAAAACCTCCTGATTATCCAAGACAAATTCTCCCCAACAATCCTTGGTAATGATACCTGAAATGGAGAGAACACACGCCTGTTTATCCTGGCGAAGGAGGATCAATAAAAATTTTCCTCCGTGTTCTTGTGCGCAGAATTTTTCCTGGAAGAGCGCACGCTCGTTGGGCTGGCTGCACGAGGCTGCAGAATTTTCCACTTTTCTTCAACACAAGACACTTTCAGGGAAACACTTGGGGCCTCACTCGATGAGGGTTAAGTTAAACAACTTATGCAGTCGCGAAAGATCACCTTTTGTTTATTAGGTGAGATTCTTAACAATCTCACCTACTATAATCCTAACAAAATTTCATGTCGTCCGATCGACCTCAAATTTGGCCAAAATGTGTTTCAGCACTTCCTGATCACGAATATATATGTGGCTAATTTACGTTCCCGGCCGGCCGGCCGGCCGGCCGGCCGGCCGGCCGGCCGGCCGCTCTTTGGAGCTTAATAGCTCCTAAACTAAAAAAGATATCGACTTGCGGTTTTCGGCAAAGGTTATATATCGGGTGAAAATTGCAACTTGGTGCATTGACCCCCCACCCCCCACCCCTCCTTCCGACATTTTGAAGACCCCCCTTTTTTTGTTTTCTCAATAGCTTCGCCCCTATGGCATCGAGCGGGCTCAAATTTTAGTATGTTATAGCTGGGCTTTAGAGCTTTCCATCAATACCAAACTTAAGGTCCCCCGACCCCCCTGACCCGAGCAATAAGGGTCCAAAAAACAATTCTTAAAATGGCTATAACTCCGGTTCTAATTGTCAGAATTTAAAAAGTGAGGGCTTTTTGGAAAGCTCTCGTGAAATGCCACTTCCCCTTCTAACATCGCAAGTTCATAAAACCACCGCTAGGGGCGCTATTATTAAAAAGAAAATTTTTAAATCTTAAAAGTTAAATAACTCAAAAATTCCATTGTGCATCGGGCTGAAAATTTAGTATGTTGTAGCCGTTGATTATACCTATCAAACAAAAAAACCTTAAGTCGATCCATAACCCCTGACCCGAGCTATAAGGGGTCAAAGTTCGAACATTGAGCGGCCTCTATCTCCGGTTCTAACTAACATAACGACCTAAATTTTACCTTTTTGGTTGCGTCTCGATGAGCACTTTCAGATGGGAGTTCAAAAAGTCACCACAGGTGGCGCTGTGATAGCATTAAAATTCATCGAAATTCAAAGTCACTTTTCTCAAAAACGGCATTGTGCAAGTTAATGAAATTTTAGTATGTTGTAGTCCAGTCTAGGACGTTTCCAAAATGGTGCGTATGTGCGCTGTGGTTTCAATAGAACCGGAGATATGAGGGGTCAAAGTTCACGAAATTTAAAAAATCATATCTCCGGTTCTATGTGACCGATTTTGATGAATGAGGGCTTAAACGAAAGATCTCACCAAATGCTACAACTTTCTAGAATATTTGAACTTCGTGGGACCAACACCAGGGGCGCCACAGTCGAAAAACCAATTTCAATATCACATAACCTCAATTATCTCGACTGTCGCTGAACCGATTTTGATGATTACTTCAACATAATTGTAGAGCACATTTGTCTCTACATTTCGTCCATACATCATTTTCCGCTCAGACTACGCTATCACTCCGATTTTGCCGTTTAAGTGTGAAAAAATTGATTTTTCCCATAATAACGCTTTGAAATCACTCAGATGCCAATTTGACTGCCTCTACTCCACCAAGACACTTAAAATAGGGTTTTAAATGGAAAGTCCCGCAAAATACAACAATTCTTTGATATAGTTGAAGTTCAACAAATGACTACTTGGGGAACTCTGGATGAAAAAACGAGTTAAGAAACAAAAAACCTCGCTTATCTTGGCTTCTGAGTAATCGATGAGGTCAAGTTCTACGGCAAAATTATAGAGAACATTCTGGTCTACATTTCACCCATATAACACTTTTCTGTCAGTTCATCCAAATCCTTGACATTTTGGTTCAAATACAAAACTTGTATAATTTCACGAATTTTATTCAAGATAACTGAATGGCGTCTCCCTACTTCAGCATCAAATCGAATTTGCATGCACTCCGAGTTAGCTCACGTTAAGAATCTCACCTACATAAGCCGGTTAGGATTATCTGTCCCTTTTATTCAATAAATTAAAGAAATTTGTGGCAGAGCGAAAATTACACACAATCATTTGAACTTGCAAAAAGGAAGGACGAAAAGAGGAGGAAAAAAAAAGTCCGTTATGGAGAGGGGAAAAAATCAATTGACATTAGACGAGTCACCCAATAAATAATCATGGGTGGAAGTTTCCATGGACAAATTTAGGATATGTCTTTTCGCGTGAACACTTCCTCTGTCTTCTTCTTTTTCTTCCCCATCTCAACGGGTCTTGATGTTTCTTCCTCCACAATCTTCTCTTTCTTCTTCTTTTTCTGACACAATTACAATTTACAATTGGTTTCTCCTGTGCTTCCTTTTCGCGTTGCTTCATCTCTTTGATCTCCTTAAAGTGCAGTGATTCACTGCAAGAGTTTGACTTCAGCCAACAAAATCGCAACAGATCTTTGAATGGTAGAAGCTGGTTACTGTAGTGTAAGGTCTGAAAATGTAGAAGTCAATGTGAGAGAGTGCTCCGAGAGAGAGAAAGAGATCCTCTTGGAGGGGGTTTGAGAGCGCGGCTATAAAAGAGCGAAGGATGCTGCCATCTTCCTCTTTGCCGCCCAGCCCTCAACAGATTAGTTCGTCAAGTCAAGTCAAGTGTCGCAATAAAAGCTTTTTCCTCAAGTCACAGTGTTTACTTCCGGTTTTCTAATAACGCGTGTCCACTCGAAATACGTCAGTGGCGACGGTAGAAAATAAAGTTTTGAAAGATGCCCGATGATAAAAAAGATATTTCCGGGTCTTCAACGGCTGGCGCGCAATCGGCGGTACCACATGCAAATGGTTGTGGTAAGTTTCCATCGGGAGATCCTGAAGATGATGTCATCGGTTGGAAAGACCGCGTGGAGCAATACTTCGTGGCTGCAGGAACACCTCTAGACAAGCAAGTGGCTACATTAATCGCAAATATTCCCGGTGATACCTACAAGACGCTGAAAAAGTTGGCATTTCCTGTCTTGCCAAGCAAAAAAACTCTTACGGAGCTTTTGCAGCTACTTGAATCTCACTACTTGAAGAAGAGCAACATCCGCTCAGAGAGATTCAAATTTCATCGCGCTCAGCAAGAGGCAAGAGAGAGTGTTAGTGATTTTATTCTCCGGCTGAGAGGCTTAGCTGAGACATGCGAGTTCGGCAAATTCATACCAGGTGTCATTAGTAACGCGGGTAAACTGCGAGAGTCTGCGCTAGAAGACAGCCTTTGCGATCGATTTGTGGCGGGCTTAAGGAGCGAAAAAATCCAACAACAACTTCTTGCGTCCGAGAAAAACACTTTTCCTGAGTTGTGTGAGTTAGCACTCAATTTGGAGATGGCTTTTCAAGAAGAAAAGGCTATCCATGGTGACAATTCCGTCAAGAAGGTGTCACAGAAAAAAAACTTCAATCGTCGTGAAGGAAAAACAACTCAGAAGAAACAACAAAACACCCAACGCAGTCAGAGCAAGGCCCAAAGTCAAAAGGAGCTTTGTCGTCGGTGTGGCAGGAAACAACATGATCCTGAGGATTGTCCAGCCAAAGATTGGACGTGTTTTTCATGCAACAAGAAGGGGCATACTAGTCAAGTGTGCACACAATCCAAAGAGTCTGGAAACTCTGAGAAGGTTAAGCGGATTCTGGAGGTGACTGGATCTGTGTCTCTTATGGCAACTGTCTCGATGTCTATTGAGGGGCAGAAGATTCCAATGGAAATCGACACCGGAGCACGACTATTGTCATACCAGGATTTTAAAGCTAAGTTTTCTCATTGTAAACTACTCGAATATTCTGTCAAACTAAAGTCTTTTACGTCCGATTCCATTCAGGTGATTGGGAGAACGATGGTGCGAGTGGACTTTCCGACTGAGCAGCGCATGTTAGAACTAGTGATTGTCCAGATCAAAGCAAATTTCGCACCCATTCTAGGACGTGACTGGCTTGATCATCTGACACCAGGGTGGCGGGACAAATTAGTAAGCGGACAAACCGTGAGTTTTGTTAAAAATATTTCCGCTGAAATTACGCGTGAATTTCCGCATGTTACATCCCTTGATGCCAATCAAATGATCACGGGATACCGTGCCAGTGTTCAAGTAGAAAGTCGTGCACCCATTTTCCACAGGGCATATCCTGTGCCATTACGCCTGCAAGATAAAGTCGAAGCAGAGCTTAATCGTCTTGTTGATGATAAAGTCCTTGAAAAAGTTGATTTTTCAAATTGGGCAAGTCCCATAGTCATAGCTCCTAAGTCAAACGGAGATATTCGTATCTGTATCGATGCGAAAGCCACTATTAATCCATTCATGAAAGTTCAACAACACCCACTTCCGCACATTGATGAAATATTCGCATCTTTGGTTAATTGTAATTGCTTTACGGTGATTGATTTGTCCAACGCGTATTTGCAATTGGAAGTTGAGGAAGCCTCAAAGGAATTTTTAACGATTAACACCCATCGGGGGCTTTTTCGTTACAATCGTCTGCCGTTTGGGGTGGCTTCAGCTGTCGCGATTTTTCAGTCAATCATTGAAAGGATTCTTTGTGGTCTGGAGGGGGTAAAAGTATTCTTAGATGATGTCATTATAGGTGGTCGTACCATGAGTGAATGCAAAGATAGAGTTTGGGAAGTTTTGCGTCGATTCAATGAGCATCGCGTTAAAATTAACGTGAACAAGAGTAAGTTTTTCCAAAACTCTGTCGAATATTTGGGTCATCTGTTGTCGGAAAACACGGTGAAACCAAATCCCAAGAAAATCGAAGCAATCGTGAGTGCACCGAGGCCTAAAAATGTTAAAGAGTTGCAAGCGTTCCTTGGATTAATTAATTATTACCGGAATTTTATTCCTGATCTTAGTGGTAGATTTAGTCCACTTTATACCTTGTTGGAGAAGAATAAGAAAAAATTCGTCTGGACCGAAGAGTGTCAAAAAGTCTTTGACGACACAAAGAAGATGCTAACGAGTGAGTCAGTGCTCGAAATTTTTGATCCTCAGAAAGAAGTGATCATTACCACGGATGCATCTCCGTACGGTGTTTCAGCAGTTCTAAGTCATGTCGTGAATAATGTTGAAAAACCAGTCCTTTTCGCGAGTAGTAGTCTGTCACCCGCGGAAAAAAATTATTCGCAACTTCACAGGGAAGCTCTTGCGATAATTTTTGCTTGCAAAAAGTTTTTTAAGTATATATACGGACAGTCTTTCACGTTGTATACGGATTCGCAAGCACTCAAAGAGATTTTCTCACCATCGAAGGGTACTCCTGCAGTCGCAGCAGCGAGACTTCAGAGATGGGCAGTCCAATTGTCGATTTATTCGTACAAAATTGTTCACAACAGTGCGAAGAAATTGGCTAATGCTGATGCTTTATCACGTCTCCCACTACTGTCTCAGTCAACCGAAGTCGAGGAATTCCAAATTAATTCGATTGCAATGTCAGAGTCTATTAAAGTCAAATTTGAAAAAGTACGAGATGAACAGGAAAATGATTCCGTTCTTCAGAAAGTCTATAAATATGTCATGTGGGGATGGCCAGCATTGTCAGAAATAAGTAAAGACATTAAAGGTTTTTACAAAATGCGTAACGAATTGTCAATTGAAAATCACGCGATTTTCTATCGCAATCGTCTTATTATTCCTAATAGTCTCAGTGAAAAAGTCTTGCAAATGATTCATGAAAATCATAATGGCATTGTCATAATGAAGAAAGTTGCTCGTTCTTGCGTTTGGTGGCCTCGCATTGATGCAGAGATCGAAGAATTCGTGTCGAATTGTTTCCCTTGTCAGAAGACACGGAATGTCCCTAAAAACCGTGTTACTACCGAATGGAAAAAAACGTCTCATCCTTTTGAACGTATTCATTTGGATTTTTTCCACTTCGGGGGGAAAACGTATTTGATCCTTGTTGATGCTCACAGCAAGTACATTGATGTACATCTGATGTCTTCCACCACCGCGAAATCAGTCATTCTTAAACTTGAGCAAGTTTTCAAAGTTTTTGGATTACCGACTAAGATTGTTACGGATAATGGTCCTCCGTATACGTCTTCTCAATTTAAGTCCTTTTGTGAGGGGAACGATATTTTGCTTGAACACAGTCCCGGATACCATCCAGTCGCGAATGGTTTGGCTGAAAGGGCTGTACAGTCTGTGAAACGGGTACTAAAAAAGTTTCTGTTGAGTCAAGCCAGTGATGTTCCACACTCAAAGCTAATTGAGAAATTTGTGGTGCAATATAGGAATACTCCGAATACTGCACAGTCGGGGAGTCCAAACGAAATTTTGTTTTCCTACTTTCCAAAAACCAATCTTGATCTCTTAAACTCAAAACGAAGTAAGAAAGTTCAGTCTAATAAGTCTAAAAATCATGAGTCTGATTCTATTGATGAAGAAATTGTTGAAGTAAATGATTCTAAAAAGTCCGAAATTTTGGAATTTGAAGCAGGAGAAACAGCTTTCTATAAAAATCATACACTTGGATTTGAAAAGTGGAAGCCTTGCATTGTTAAATTGAAGATATCTCCTACGATTTATTTGATTTCCATAGATGATAACATTCGTAAAGTCTCCGTGTATCAGTTGAGGAAATTCAAAAAGAAGCTTTCAATTTTTCACCCAGATTTGTCAGTAGAGTCACAAGCAGTAGATTTTAGTATGGAGTCATCATACAAAAGTAAGAGAAATATTCTTTATGGAAGGAAAAAATCAGTTAATGTTAGGCGTAAGAAAGTAAAAGAAGCTGTTTCCTTGAAGAGTTCAAGAAGTCCTGAGAACACTTCAGGTGTGATGACTAGGTCACGCTGGAGAAAGAGATTGTCAGACCTTAGGAACAAGAAATTGTAATTGATCTTGTCCTGTAATTTCAATTACTATTCTTGAATTAGATAAGTTAGATTTTATTTTAGTTAAGGCAAACTGAATTATTTTTTATTATATTTTATATAAAAAAAATGGGGGGAAAGTGTAGTGTAAGGTCTGAAAATGTAGAAGTCAATGTGAGAGAGTGCTCCGAGAGAGAGAAAGAGATCCTCTTGGAGGGGGTTTGAGAGCGCGGCTATAAAAGAGCGAAGGATGCTGCCATCTTCCTCTTTGCCGCCCAGCCCTCAACAGATTAGTTCGTCAAGTCAAGTCAAGTGTCGCAATAAAAGCTTTTTCCTCAAGTCACAGTGTTTACTTCCGGTTTTCTAATAACGCGTGTCCACTCGAAATACGTCAGTTATAAGCTGTTTATCCCGTTGTATTACGTGGCAAGTTGCGCAATCATTTTTGAAATCCCCACGAGATATAGTGAGGCAGAAGTTATGGATTGTATGTTTTCTGGGCAATTTAAACCCCTGAAGGTTGAGAGAATTAAAAGGAAAGAGTTCAACAGTGGCATTGTCGAGACGCACGATACACGTAGAATGAAGGTATATTTCAATGGAACCTTTGTACCAAGATACGTAATATTTAAACACGTCTTCATTCGTTGCGAGCCCTTTGTCCAGAGAATACAACAATGCCGAAAATGTTGGCGGGTGGGCCATTATAAGAATATATGCAGGGAAATTGATAGTAAATGCTCTGGTTGCTGGGGATCACACCCCCATACAGACTGCACGGTAGAAGTTCCAAGTTGTATACTATGCCGAGGTAACCACCCTTCAAATGATCCCAAATGTCCTGAAATGGAAAGGCAAAAGAGTATCAGAATTGCAATGGCATCACAGAATCTGTATAGGAATGAAGCAGCCTTACTTTACCCTCGCCCTAGAAAAAATGTGTATACTTTTAAGCAAGCCCTACTCAGTAATCCATTTGAATTGCTTAATGAGCAAGAAGATTTCCCGCCTCTTCAAGGCAAACACCCCAAAAAAGCTTCATCTCTTCCACTGGACATTCCAGCTCATGATAAACCTTTCACAAGCTCAACTCTCACGCCAAGAAATCAAGTTTGCATTTCAAACACTAACACAAAAGGGACTAAGAGAATCAGCAAGGAACTTGAAGAGGAACAGCTTATCCAAGAAGCAATTAAACGCGCTCAAAAAGAAAGAAAAATACTTCAATCATCTAAAGATATCACTGAAACTCCATCCCCAAGTTCCTCAAAGTCAGCACATTCCATCAACTATAACACATCAACTAACACTGTAAACTCACAAAATTATATAACAGAAGAAACATTTACAACCGATCCCATCGAAAGGGCCGATATACTCCTTAAAAATGCAAGAAAGATACTCCAAAAAGAAAATGCCGTTTCAGCGGCAAATCAACCCCCTAATATCTTAAATGATCACGAATCTGAAAATATGGACACTACATCCTAATACAAGAGCAATAATTACATATTTTAACAACAAATCACATATCACCACAATAACGCTTTTTTCATCAATCAAATCATTATCACTAGTTAATTACCAGCAGCTTGCAGATTCCAGAAATTTTTTCCTCGGAATCACATGTACTGTTTCTTTGGGAGAGGTGGGGCATTTGCTTACTTTGCTTATTCCCCCCAACACATCCCAGGTCTTATCACCTCCTCACACAAAATCCACATTACACAAGTCAAAAATAGAGAAACGGATGAATTCACTTCGACGGGTTGACCGGGTGAGTTTTCATTCACGGGCTCTCTCAACTTCACAATCCATCACCTATACATCCAAAAAGGGACAGATAATCCTAACCGGCTTATGTAGGTGAGATTCTTAACGTGAGCTAACTCGGAGTGCATGCAAATTCGATTTGATGCTGAAGTAGGGAGACGCCATTCAGTTATCTTGAGTCAAATTCGTGAAATTATACAAGTTTTGTATTTGAACCAAAATGTCAAGGATTTGGATGAACTGACAGAAAAGTGTTATATGGGTGAAATGTAGACCAGAATGTTCTCTATAATTTTGCCGTAGAACTTGAACGACTCGACTACTCAGAAGCCAAGATAAGCGAGGTTTTTTTGTTTCTTAACTCGTTTTTTCATCCAGAGTGCCCCAAGTGTTCATTTGTTGAACTTCAACTAAATCAAAGAATTGTTGTATTTTGCGGTACTTTCCATTTAAACCCCTATTTTAAGTGTCTCGGTGGAGTAGAGGCAGTCAAATTGGCATCTGAGTGATTTCAAAGCGTTATTATTGGAAAAATCAATTTTCTCACACTTAAACGGTAAAATCGGAGTGATAGCGTAGTCTGAGCGGAAAATGATGTATGGACGAAATGTAGAGACAAATGAGGACCTTATTGCAAAAACCCTGTATCTTTTTTGTCAGAGCAAAAAAACTGTCAAAAAATCTTACGAGCAAAAAACGGCCACAGTTTTTTAACGAGCTAAAAACCATTTATCAATCATTTCTCGCAGTATAATTGAATTAGAATTTGGAAGAAAAAGCAATTTCATGATCTACGAACATAAGACGTCCTTCTCATCATTATTTTAGACATCCCCAAATCTTCTTTATCCACAAGATGACCATCCCTGGAAAAGCTCTGGACATGGTATTATCCTACTTTTCCTCATTTTTCCTCCAGATATGACCAGTTTTGAGCCCATCCATATGATGACTATCCCCAGAATTCTTCCGGATATGGAATTCCCTAGCTTTTTCGCCATCTCTCTCCCAGAAATGGTCAGATCTGAGTCCATCCACATGGGGACCATCTCCAGCACTGTTCCGGATATGGAATTCCCTAGCTTTTTCGCCATCTCTCTTCCAGAAATGGTCAGATCTGAGTCCATCCACATGGTGACCATCTCCAGCATTGTTCTGGATATGGAATTCCCTAGCTTTTTCGCCATCTCTCTTCCAGAAATGGTCAGATTTCAGTCCATCTACATGGGGATCATCTCCAGCACTGTTCCGGATATGGAATTCCCTAGCTTTTTCGCCATCTCTCTTCCAGAAATGGTCAGATCTCAGTCCATCCACATGGGGACCATCTCCAGCACTGTTCCGGATATGGAACTCCCTAGCTTTTTCGCCATCTCTCTTCCAGAAATGGTCAGATCTGAGTCCATCCACTTGAGGACCATCTCCAGCACTGTTCCGGATATGGAATTCCCTAGCTTTTTCGCAATTTTTCTCCAGGAAATCCCACATCTTCTAAGATTTTCTTGTATATTATGTCCAAAACACTTCAGATACCTTTTGTGGTCAGAGGATTTCTGGAGCTTCCTCCAGAAATCCCAGATCTTCTGTGATTTTCTTGCATATTATGCCCAAAACAATTCAGATACCTTTTGTGGTCAGAGGATTTTTGGAGCTTCCTCCAGGAAATCCTAGACCTTCCGGGATTTCCTTGTATATTATGCCCAAAACACCTCAGATACCTTTTGTGGTCAGAGGATTTCTGGAGCTTCCTCCAGAAATCCCAGATCTTCTGGGATTTTCTTGTATATTATGCCCAAAACACTTCAGATACCTTTTGTGGTCAGAGGATTTCTGGAGCTTCCTCCAGGAAATCCCAGATCTTCTGGGATTTTCTTGCATATTATGTCCAAAACACTTCAGATACCTTTTGTGGTCAGAGGATTCCAGGACCTACCTCCTGGAAATTATAGATCTTAGCACAGTTCAAGTTAAAAGAAGGTTCTAAATGGATTTAAAGTTATAGGCCTCCTTCACTCATAGTTTTTCTCATAGTTAGATAATCGACTTTAAAGATTTTCAAACACTTTTGTGCATTTCTCGTCCAATTTTCCTTATTTCCGAGTTAAATTCTGCACATCTCACCTGAAGGAGGCTCTAACCAAATGTAAAGTTTGAGGCCCCTATCTCTCATAGTTTCCGAGATAATCGACTTTAAAGATTTTCAAACACTTTTATGCATTTCTCGTCCAATTTTCCTTATTTCCGAGTTAAATTCTGCACATCTCACCTGAAGGAGGCTCTAGACAAATGTAAAGTTTGAGGCCCCCATCTCTCATAGTTTCCGAGATAATCGACTTTAATGATTTTCAAACACTTTTATGCATTTCTCGTCCAATTTTCCTTATTTCCGAGTTAAATTCTGTACATCTCAAGCCTGAAGGAGGCTCTAAACAAATGTAAAGTTTGAGGCCCCTATCTCTCATACTTTCCGAGATGAAAATTGGACGAGAAATGCATAAAAGTGTCTGAAAATCTTTAAAGTTGATTATCTCGGAAACTATGAGAGATAGAGGCCTCAAACTTTACATCCATTTAGAGCCACTTTAAGGCTTGATATGTGCAAAATTTCACTGGAAAATTAAGAAAATTGGACGAGAAATGCATAAAAGTGTCTGAAAATCTTTAAAGTCGATTATCTCGGAAACTATGAGAGATAGAGGCCTCAAACTTTACATCCATTTAGAGCCACTTTCAGGCTTGATATGTGCAAAATTTCACTGGAAAATTAAGAAAATTGGACGAGAAATGCATAAAAGTGTCTGAAAATCTTTAAAGTTGATTATCTCGGAAACTATGAGAGATAGAGGCCTCAAACTTTACATCCATTTAGAGCCACTTTAAGGCTTGATATGTGCAAAATTTCACTGGAAAATTAAGAAAATTGGACGAGAAATGCATAAAAGTGTCTGAAAATCTTTAAAGTCGATTATCTCGGAAACTATGAGAGATAGAGGCCTCAAACTTTACATCCATTTAGAGCCACTTTCAGGCTTGATATGTGCAAAATTTCACTGGAAAATTAAGAAAATTGGACGAGAAATGCATAAAAGTGTCTGAAAATCTTTAAAGTTGATTATCTCGGAAACTATGAGAGATAGAGGCCTCAAACTTTACATCCATTTAGAGCCACTTTAAGGCTTGATATGTGCAAAATTTCACTGGAAAATTAAGAAAATTGGACGAGAAATGCATAAAAGTGTCTGAAAATCTTTAAAGTCGATTATCTCGGAAACTATGAGAGATAGAGGCCTCAAACTTTACATCCATTTAGAGCCACTTTCAGGCTTGATATGTGCAAAATTTCACTGGAAAATTAAGAAAATTGGACGAGAAATGCATAAAAGTGTCTGAAAATCTTTAAAGTCGATTATCTCGGAAACTATGAGAGATAGAGGCCTCAAACTTTACATCCATTTAGAGCCACTTTAAGGCTTGATATGTGCAAAATTTCACTGGAAAATTAAGAAAATTGGACGAGAAATGCATAAAAGTGTCTGAAAATCTTTAAAGTCGATTATCTCGGAAACTATGAGAGATAGAGGCCTCAAACTTTACATCCATTTAGAGCCACTTTCAGGCTTGATATGTGCAAAATTTCACTGGAAAATTAAGAAAATTGGACGAGAAATGCATAAAAGTGTCTGAAAATCTTTAAAGTCGATTATCTCGGAAACTATGAGAGATAGAGGCCTCAAACTTTACATCCATTTAGAGCCACTTTAAGGCTTGATATGTGCAAAATTTCACTGGAAAATTAAGAAAATTGGACGAGAAATGCATAAAAGTGTCTGAAAATCTTTAAAGTCGATTATCTCGGAAACTATGAGAGATAGAGGCCTCAAACTTTACATCCATTTAGAGCCACTTTCAGGCTTGATATGTGCAAAATTTCACTGGAAAATTAAGAAAATTGGACGAGAAATGCATAAAAGTGTCTGAAAATCTTTAAAGTCGATTATCTCGGAAACTATGAGAGATAGAGGCCTCAAACTTTACATCCATTTAGAGCCACTTTCAGGCTTGAGATGTGCAAAATTTCACTGGAAAAGGAAGAAAATTGGACGAGAAATGCATAAAAGTGTCTGAAAATCTTTAAAGTCGATTATCTAGATCTATAATTTCCAGGAGGAGATCCTCTGACCACCTGAAGTGTTTTGGACATAATATGCAAGAGAAGATCTGGGATTTCCTGGAGGAAGCTCCAGAAATCCTCTGACCACAAAAGGTATCTGAAGTGTTTTAGACATAATATTCAAGGAAATCCCAGAAGATCTGGGATTTTCTGGAGGAAGCTCCAGAAATCCTCTGACCACAAAAGGTATCTGAAGTGTTTTGGGCATAATATTCAAGGAAATCCCAGAAGATCTGGGATTTCCTGGTGGAAGCTCCAGAAATCCTCTGACCACAAAAGGTATATGAAGTGTTTTGGGCATAATATACAAGAAAATCCCAGAAGACTGGGATTTCCTGGAGGAAGCTCCAGAAATCCTCTGACCACAAAAGGTATCTGAAGTGTTTTGGGCGTAATATGCAAGAAAATCCCAGAAGATCTGGGATTTCCTGGAGGAAAATCGCGAAAAATTGCGAAAATGCTAGGGAATTCCCTGTCCGGAACAGTGCTGGAGATGGTCCCCAAGTGGATGGACTCAGATCTGACCATTTCTGGAAGAGATATGGCGAAAAAGCTAGGGAATTCCATATCCGGAACAGTGCTGGAGATGGTCCCCAAGTGGATGGACTCAGATCTGACCATTTCTGGAAGAGAGATGGCGAAAAAGCTAGGGAATTCCATATCCGGAACAGTGCTGGAGATGGTCCCCACCATGACCATTTCTGGATGCGACTAGGGAATTCCATAGATCTGGACCATGTTCTAGACCATGAGAGATGGCGAAAAAGCTAGGGAATTCCAATTCGGAACATATGGTCCGGATGGACAATGCTGGCTAGGGAATTCCATATGGTGCCCCATGTGGATGGACTCAGATCTGACCATTTCTGGATGAGAGATGGCGAAAAAGCTAGGGAATTCCATATCCGGAACAGTGCTGGAGATGGTCCCCATGTGGATGGACTCAGATCTGACCATTTCTGGATGAGAGATGGCGAAAAAGCTAGGGAATTCCATATCCGGAACAGTGCTGGAGATGGTCCCCATGTGGATGGACTCAGATCTGACCATTTCTGGAAGAGAGATGGCGAAAAAGCTAGGGAATTCCATATCCGGAACAGTGCTGGAGATGGTCCCCATGTGGATGGACTCAGATCTGACCATTTCTGGAAGAGAGATGGCGAAAAAGCTAGGGAATTCCATATCCGGAACAGTGCTGGAGATGGTCCCCATGTGGATGGACTCAGATCTGACCATTTCTGGAAGAGAGATGGCGAAAAAGCTAGGGAATTCCATATCCGGAACAGTGCTGGAGATGGTCACCATGTGGATGGACTCAGATCTGACCATTTCTGGATGAGAGATGGCGAAAAAGCTAGGGAATTCCATATCCGGAACAGTGCTGGAGATGGTCACCATGTGGATGGACTCAGATCTGACCATTTCTGGATGAGAGATGGCGAAAAAGCTAGGGAATTCCATATCCGGAACAGTGCTGGAGATGTTCCCCATGTGGATGGACTCAGATCTGACCATTTCTGGATGAGAGATGGCGAAAAAGCTAGGGAATTCCATATCCGGAACAGTGCTGGAGAGCTAGGGTCCGGAACAATGCTGGAGATGGTCACCATGTGGATGGACTCAGATCTGACCATTTCTGGAAGAGAGATGGCGAAAAAGCTAGGGAATTCCATATCCGGAACAGTGCTGGAGATGGTCCCCATGTGGATGGACTCAGATCTGACCATTTCTGGAAGAGAGATGGCGAAAAAGCTAGGGAATTCCATATCCGGAACAGTGCTGGAGATGGTCCCCAGATGGGCTCCCATTTCATGTGGATGGACTCAGATCTGACCATTTCTGGAAGAGAGATGGCGAAAGAGCTAGGGAATTCCATATCCGGAACAATGCTGGAGATGGTCACCATGTGGATGGACTCAGATCTGACCATTTCTGGATAAGAGATGGCGAAAAAGCTAGGGAATTCCATATCCGGAACAGTGCTGGAGAAGGTCCCCATGTGGATGGACTCAGATCTGACCATTTCTGGATGAGAGATGGCGAAAAAGCTAGGGAATTCCATATCCGGAACAGTGCTGGAGATGGTCCCCATGTGGATGGACTCAGATCTGAACATTTTTGGAAGAGAGATGGCGAAAAAGCTAGGGAATTCCATATCCGGAACAGTGCTGGAGATGGTCCCCATGTGTATGGACTGAGATCTGACCATTTCTGAAAGAGAGATGGCGAAAAAGCTAGGGAATTCCATATCCGGAACAGTGCTGGAGATGGTCCCCATGTGGATGGACTCAGATCTGACCATTTCTGGAAGAGAGATGGCGAAAAAGCTAGGGAATTCCATATCCGGAACAGTGCTGGAGATGGTCCCCATGTGGATGGACTCAGATCTGACCATTTCTGGATGAAAGGTGGCGAAAAAACTAGGGAATTTCCTGTCCAGAACAACGCTGGGGATGATCACCCTGCGTATGGACTGAGATCTGACCATTTCAGGAAGAGAGATGGCGAAAAAGCTAGGGAATTCCATATCCGGAACAGTGCTGGGGATAGTCATCATATGAATGGGCTCAAAACTGATCATATCTGGAGGAAAAATGAGGAAAAGTAGGGTAATACCATGTCCAGAGCTTTTCCAGGAATCGTCATCTTGTGGATAAAGAGGATTTGGGGATGTCTAAAATAATGATGAGAAGGACGTCTTATGTTCGTAGATCATGAAATAGCTTTTTCTTGCAAATTCTAATTCAATTATACTGCGAGAAATGATTGATAAATGGTTTTTAGCTCGTTAAAAAACTGTGGCCGTTTTTTGCTCGTAAGATTTCTCTAGAGGTTTTTTGAAGTCACCAAAAAAGATACAGGGTTTTTGCAATAAGTCCTCATATGTGCCCTACAATTATGTTGAAGTAATCATCAAAATCGGTTCAGTGACAGTCGAGATAATTGAGGTTATGTGATATTGAAATTGGTTTTTCGACTGTGGCGCCCCTGGTGTTGGTCCCACGAAGTTCAAATATTCTAGAAAGTTGTAGTATTTGGTGAGATCATTCGTTTAAGCCCTCATTCATCAAAATCGGTCACATAGAACCGGAGATATGATTTTTCGAATTTCGTGAACTTTGGCCCCTCATATCTCCGGTTCTATTGAAACCACAGCGCACATACGCACCATTTTGGAAACGTCCTAGACTGGACTACAACATACTAAAATTTCATTAACTTGCACAATGCCGTTTTTGAGAAAAGTGACTTTGAATTTCGATGAATTTTGACGCTATCACAGCGCCACCTGTGGTGACTTTTTGAACTTCCATCTGAAAGTGCTCATCGAGACGAAACCAAAAAGGTAAAATTTAGGTAGCTATGTTAATTAGAACCGGAGATAGAGGCCGGTCAATGTTCGAACTTTGACCCCTTATAGCTCGGGTCAGGGGTTTTAGATTGACTTAAGGTTTTTTTTGTTTGATAGGTATAATCAACGGCTACAACATACTAAATTTTCAGCCCGATGCACAATGGAATTTTTGAGTTATTTAACTTTTAAGATTTAAAAATTTTCTTTTTAAAAAAAGCGCCCCTAGCGGTGGTTTTATGACCTTGCGATGTTAGAAGGGGAAGTGGCATTTCACGAGAGCTTTCCAAAAAGCCCTCATTTTTTAAATTCTGACAATTAGAACCAGAGTTATGGGCATTTTAAGAAATTTTTTTGGACCCTTACAGCTCGGGTCAGGGGGGGTCGGGGGACCTTAAGTTTGGTATTGATGGAAAGCTCTAAGGCCCAGCTATAACATACTAAAATTTGAGTCCGCTGAATGCCATAGGGGCGGAGCTATTGAGAAAACAAAAAAAGGGGGTCTTCAAAATGGCGGAAGGAGGGGTGGGGGGTGGGGGTTCTATGCACCAAGTTGCAATTTTCACCCGATATATAACCTTTGCCGAAAACCGCAACTCGATATCTTTTTTAGTTTAGGAGCTATTAAGCTCCAAAGAGCGGCCGGCCGTCCGGGAACGTAACTTAGCCCCCCATATATTCGGAATCAGGAAGTGGTGAAACACATTTTGGTCAAGTTTGAGCGCGATCGGAGGACATGAAATTTTGTTAGGATTATAGTAGGTGAGATTGTTAAGAATCTCACTTGATATTCCGAAGAGTAGTACGTCCCCGTCGAAAAGGTGTGTCCCATGGTGGACTAATTCTCTAGCTAACATGATCAGAGAGAAAAAGAAATTGGGGAGAACACGTAGACGTAACCCTACTCCGGAAAATCTTGAGGCTTATAGAATTAAGAGAAGCGAGATTAAACGTGCTGTACAGGACGCAAAAAAAGAACTTGGACAGAATATATACAAAGTTTCGGACCCAATACCCCATCTAAAGAAGTCTGGGATAAAGTCAGAATAATTCGAGGGCATTACAACAGCTGTGCCTCTAGAGAAATTTGTAATGAAAATGGCCACACAACAGAGCCTTTAGCCATAGCATAAGTTCTCGCAAAAACTTTCTGTGAAAATTCGGACGACTCTCATATTAACCAAAAAGAAATCCATATCCGTGATAATCTGGGGTCTATCCATAATATTCCGGCTTTTCCCATGGAAGAACGACTAAATGTGAACTTCACATTCCAGGAGCTAACTGAGGCCCTCCAGTCTTGCAAGGGAAAATCATGTGGGCCAGATAATATATCCTACTCCATGCTCAAAAATTTACCATACTCAGAACAAAATCACCTCTTAGCTTTATATAATAGAATATTTCAAGAAGGATATTTTCCATCTGATTGGAAATTGGCAATTGTTATACCAGTTCTGAAACCTGGTAAAAGTCCACTAGACCCCATTAGTTATAGGCCTATCTCATTACTTAGTTGCGTAGGGAAGGTGATGGAAAAGATGGTAGCTCGTAGGTTGATGTGGTGGCTGGAGGTTAATAACCTTATTCCCGAAAATCAAATGGGTTTCCGTAGAGCGCGTTCTACTGCAGATAGTCTGGCCAGCTTACAACACTTCGTTTCCAAATCACTAAACTTGCGTGAGCATGTGTATTGTGTCAGTTTTGATCTGGAGAAAGTATATGAAAGAGTATGGAGGATTAATATAATTAATCAGCTACGATCTTGGGGTCTTGAAGGTGTATTTTTGAGGTTCATAGAGAACTTCCTGTCAGGCAGGTCCTTCCAAGTAGCAATTGGTAACACTCTGTCCGAACCTTACGAACAGAAAAACGGAGTTCCTACTGGTAGTGTTTTGAGTGTCCCACTTTTTTTAGTGGCAATGTGTAGTGTGTCACATGTGCTCACTTTTTGTGGAGTCAACCATCTTCTTTATGCAGATGATGTAGTTATCTTTGGAAACGGTAAAGACCACAACTTAGATCTGAGACTTCAAAACGCAATAAATATCTTAGAGTCTTGGTCGCACGACTTTGGTTGCAAGTTTTCTCCACATAAGACCAAAGCTATTCACTTTTGCAGAAAACGGAGGTGTGAAGTCCCTTTCTTGTCATTGTATTGAGTAAAGGTTCAATTTGAGAGCACAATTAGAATTCTGGGGGTACTGTTTGACAGTAAATTAACCTTTAGAGCTTACCTGGAAGAGCTTAGAATAAAATGCCTTCAGAGGGTTCAGCTAGTCAAGACCTTGGCCAACACGGTTTGGGGATGTAATAGGTCTCAACTGATTCATATTTCCCTTGCGTTGATAGGGGGCAAGTGTGACTATGGTGTGCAGGCATATGGGACGGCATCAAAAACAAATCTTCGTAAAATTGAAGGCATTTAAATCTTCACCCATTATCAGCATACTGGCCGAAGCCAATGTTCCATCACTTCAAGAACGCAGAGAACTCCTAATCATAAGATGGGCTAATAAAGTCAGGGCTGACCCTAGACACTTCCTCCATCAGGAACTTTTGGATGAGGCAAGCAGAAGAAGTGCCAGGAGGCAAATTACTTCAACTCTCAGGCTTAGCCTTGCACATAGCCAAGAGTATGATGTACCACAATTCACCCTTCACGAAAGATTCGTCTCTCCTAGGCCTCCATGGCTCTTCCCACACAATAAGGTAGATATCTCTCTTAGCAACAACAAGAAAAAAGACACTCACCCACTAGTGTTTAAGGGAATAGTTCTTGAAAAGCTTCTATCTCTGCTGACTCAAGTCACCATCTTTACAGATGGTACCAAGCAGACAGAGGGATCGGGATACGGTGTGTACATGGCTAGCCCAGAATGTAGATTGTCCTATAAACTTAACGAGAATTCTTCGGTTTTTTCATCGGAGGCAGTAGCAATACTGCACGGATTATCTCTTGAAAAAGCAGGCTCCTCTAGCAAAACTATTGCCACGGATAGCCTTTCAGTATGCAAAGCCCTTTTTTAATGATTCTCCTAATTGCCTAGTAAATAAAATAAAAAATGAGTTGGCATCAAATCAAAACCAGATCCTTTGGATTCCTGGACACTGTGGAGTGAATGGTAATGAGCTGGCTGATAGGTTAGCGAAAGACTATTCGAAATGTAGACTTATTTGATGAACGCTTGACACTCGAGGACGCCCAGACAGTAACTAAACGGAGATGGAGAATGAGGAGAGCTGCCACATGGTCTGCTCTTCCTCCGGACAACAAATTGAGATCTTTCTGTAGTGACCCTTAAGCCCTGCTTCATCCAGCCGATTTACAGAGGAGACGATAGGGCATTCTATCGAGACTTCGTATAGGCCACACAGCGTTTACTCATAAGTACCTCATGGAAAGAGATAATCCTCCCATTTGTGATCGTTGTAATACTAGAGTTAGTGTTAAACATTTATTGGAGGACTGTACTAAATACTCCGAATTACGATTAGCTTTAGGAGGTATTCATCTGAGTGATATAGATGATAACAGTGATCATAGAAAAATTAAGAAAGTTTTGGAGTTTATTGATTGTTGTGATTTGGCAAATCTCATCTAGTGTTCTTCTTTAGTGACTTTATCTTAAACTGACATACGAGGAGGGCCCGTATTACGATTACTGATTACGGGCCCCATAATCAGTACCCACACAGCGCATATAACTTTAGCCGTTGAGCGCTGTCTAAAATTCAATGATGATTGAATAGACAGTGGCAGAGCTGTTAGGATTTATCTTAGAATTTTGGGAGGGTTTACCTAGGAATTCCGGTGAAGAGAGCGCCTATGACGCTCTACAGTCACTGGGGGACAAAATTCTAATAATTAGAGCGCCTTCTTAAAGGCAGCTCTTTCTTAAAAGAACTTGGGAGGATTCCTTGCATGAGAAGACTTAGTGAAAAGACAAAGTTTTTGCCTTACTTACTTGTCCTTTCCACTACTGCATCACTCTTGTGAGCTTCTATGCATAAGCCGTAGCTAGATTCCATGGAAAGACGCGACTGATTTATTTTCCCACAAATCAATTATTTATATTACAATACTTTCTTAATTCTAAAGAGGTGGGAGAAAGTACAAATTTTTATGCACGCCTACTGCAACTTGGGGGAAATGTGACAAAATATAATGAGCAAGCAAATTTCTTCCCCTACTTTGCAAGTACATTGTACGTTCTTCCACAATTGCCCTATATTCTTCCAAATATAAACAATGAGAAGTTAGTATGATTTATCAACTTTTAGAAAGAAATAATAAAAAGAAAAGGATTAAATACATTATAAAAAATTATTCATGTTCACAGTCGTGAACATCTTGGGCCGGCGGCGCCCTGGATGATGCTTCTTGGAATATATTGTGTAGCAATCGCCTGAACCTCTCAGATAACGTTACCTCCTCTGGTTCAGGTTGGTCTTCGTTCGGTAGCTCTCTACGACAGCATCGTAACCACATTCTCCTCGTTGTCCATGCCACCAACAGGATGATAGGTACGATGATGGAGACCGGTATGGTAAAACTTGGTCCCATAACCCAATTGTGGTGTGTGTTGGCAATCACCTCTGGAATATGAGCAGTTGTAATTGGCTCAAATGACTTCAGGGGTTGTGGATTTTGAATCTTTATTTTCGCAGCGGTACGATCTGCTTCAAGCAGAGTAAAATCCATTCGTTTCACAAAGCTAGATGAAACCTTAGTTGTAGATTCAATGCTTGCACGTAGACTCATAGTGCCTGATTCAATAGCACATCCACCCAAAATTTTTATGATGCCAACATTCTCGATGACATGTTCATCTCTTATCCCTTGGCATATTATAGCAATGGACTCTGGTTGACTACTGATAAAGAGCCAAACATTGTTCATAGTCAATTTTTTGCACAATATGCCTTTCAGATCGATCAAAGTAGCTTTGCAGGATTTCTTGGGATATCTGTTGTAGATCTGATCAATAACACAAGTAGGTCGCTCCTTCAGATCATGTACTGCATGAGGGGCACATACGTATCCTGACTGCAAATCATGAGTGCAACCTTCATGACGAAATTCAAAGAACGTCTGGCTGTTAAAATCAACAGCAATTGTCTCTGACTCTAGATCAGGTGTAAGAAAACTCCTATTAATGAGACGCATTGGAACAGGTGTTATGTGGAGCACCTTATACCTCTGTTTCTCCAGAATGTAAAGCTTCCCAAAGATTTGTATAGAATCTGCATTGATTGTGAAGTCAACCTTGGACCCTACTATCTCAACAACTTGATAATCGGACCCTATTCTATCTAAAGTTCTCCTGATAGTTTTATTTAAAGTTTTGCGTGAGGCAAAATCTAAGATGTTGCCCCTTCCAGTTCTTGCTCTCATCAATCTCTCATAAAACTCATCTAATTCTTCAAGATAATCACTCGCGGACGTATACATTGCCAAAACTTCCAGTCTTACCCTATTATGATCCATAACCACATTCCAAGCTCGTAGTTCCTCTGTGAGTTGAATCACCTGGTTCATCTTCTGCGTATATTGTGACATCTTGGCATTGATTTGTTCTATCGCGTGATCAACCTTGGCGCTTAATAGCATATTATGCTGATTGATGGAGTCCATCTGTACCCGTTGACTTTGTTGAAGTTCCTCTATATCCCTGTAAACTTCATCATTCACTCCGAAGACATAGGTTAAAGCCTGGCCTAATAGTCCTCTTCGTTTTCTAACTGCGGAAGTGTATATATTTTCAATTTTTTCAATGACTGAACCCACCTTGTGTCGAAGATGTCCGATATAGTATTTACATCTCACATCATGAGTGAGTTCTTCAGCTTCCCGACATGCATTTGATGTATTCTTAAGCGTGTCCTCTATTGTCAGTCTGTCCTTTGAAAATTGGTCGTAACGATAATCAGTTTCAATTCTCAATATTCCTCTCTTGAGCCTTGCTACACCTAGTTCCTCAACATAAAGACCTGGTTGTGGTTCAACAATAGTGTAATTATGAGTTCGAACTGCAGAGTGACTGTGAGTTTGAGTAGCTCCAAGAGTGAAAAGCGCTAACAGCATGAAAAGAAGTGTGCTTTTCCAGGAACTATTTCTAAATCTTGGTCTGTTGTTTTGACGATTTGCCCAAGCGAAATTACTCGTACTAGGGGTTTGTCTAAAATCAGAGTCTGTCCGATCAGGCTTCTGATCAATCGGAAGCTTCGCTATCTTAGTGATTGGACGTCTTTTTTCCCCATCCTTAGTCTTCAAATCCACCACTCTGTTAATACCATCAGATGCTGGATGGATTCTAATGACTCTTGCCAATGGCCATCGTTGAGGAGGTATGTTTCCGTCCGTGATAAGAACTAAGTCTCCTATCTCCACAGGCTCTTTCAGTCTCTGCCATTTGTAGCGCTGCTGCAAATGCTGTAAATAGTCACGAGACCATCTTTTCCATAAGGACTGATTCAGCCTCGTAACTTTTTTCCAACGTCTAAGTGGTTCTTCCTCTTCCACTTCGTTTTCGGGCGGGGCCTAGATTTGCCTTCCGATGAGGAAGTGTCCCGGCGACAGGGCAGAAAGATCGTTCGGATCGTTAGACAGCGGGGAAATTGGCCTTGAGTTTAAGGCCGCTTCTACGCGTGTTAGGACTGTCGTGAATTCCTCATACGAAAGAGTTGTATCCCTCAACACTATCTTCAAGTGTTTCTTCGCTGACTTTACTGCAGCTTCCCATAATCCACCAAAATGAGGAGCTGCTGGTGGGATTAGATGCCATTGTATCCCTTCCTCAGCTGCATATCTTGATGCATTTTCGGTTGCATCTTTTGTCGCCTTTTTCAATTCCTTTTCTAGTACGTTCTTCGCACCAACCAAGTTTGTGCCATTATCACTATATATGTTGGCTGGTTTTCCTCTGCGTGATATAAATCTTTTGAACGCAGCTAGAAAAGCTTCTTTTGTAAGATCACTGACGAGTTCCATATGTACGGCTCTCGTGCTGAAACAGACAAATATAGCGATATAGCTTTTGGACTTCGCAACTCCCCTTACTTTTGACGCCCTCGTGAAGAAAGGTCCAGCGAAATCAACTCCGCACGAAGTAAAGGGAGGAGATGAAGTCACTCTCGAATGCGGAAGATTTCCCATCAGCTGATCCGGAGTGTGTCTTTTATGTCTGAAACAAATTAGACATTTGTCTATTATACTCTTTACAGTATTTCTCGAATTAGGAATCCAATATTTGTTCCTTAGATAATTCAACGTCAGTGAAATTCCTCCATGTAATGTGGAATGATGGGCTTCACGTATAATTAAATTAGCCAAATGAGATTTCTGGGGTATCAAAACTGGATGTTTTGCCCCATATGGGAGTTCTGAATTTTCGAGTTTTCCTCCCACTCTAAGAAGTCCATCCTCATCAAGAAATGGACTCAACGAGAGTATCTTACTTTTGGAGAGAATAGGAAGTTTCTTTTGAAGTCGATAAACTTCTGGTCCGAAATATTTTGCTTGGAGTGACTTGACCAGAAACAGTTCCGCCTCTCTCAACTCTTTAGTTGTCAAAGGACCTCTTGTTTGCTCTTTTTCTTTAACAAGTTAATAAATCTGAAGTAATATGCTGCGATACGAATTGTCTTCGATAAGGAATCATATTTATCCAGAAGCTCATTCTCTGGTATATCTAATTCTGGTATTTTTTCTTCAGCAGCCATGTGGTCGAAAAAATCATCTCTGTCTATCAACGATAACGGAATTGAAGTAGATGTGGCAGCCATACACGCTTCTTCTACCATTCTCAGATGCTCATGCTCCTTATCTGGCCAATAATCCTCAGGATCCTTTAGCCATGTTGGTCCTCTCCACCATAGTTTGGTGGTACGTAATTTTGAAGGACAAATTCCTCGCGACAGAAGATCTGCTGGATTTTCTTCTGTGGAAACATATTGCCAAATCTTTTTATCTGTATATTTATGAATTTTTTCGATCCGTTGGGCTACATAATCACCCCATTCAGATGCATCTCTTCGAAGCCATGCCAGGAATATTATGAGGAGCCCAGAAGCAAAATGACATATATAAAGTGCCAGAAGCAGAAAGACTTGTATTTTTTGCCAGGGGCAAAATGACACATATTTGTATGTATTGGTGGCTCTGTACATTCTCCTCTCTGCCGACGACTGCTGCCGAGCAAAAGCAAAAGCAGCACTCGTGGACGACAGGAGGTGTAGAAAAAACGGAGATGGGGAAATGCTCTGTGTGTGGTATTTCGTGAAGGTGCAAAAGGGATGGAAAAACCTTCGCTATGTTTTTTTCTCTTTCTTTTTCAATTTTCTATCTGAATTTCATTCCAGCAGCCAATAATTTTCAGATTTTTTTCTTTGCATTTTACACTTTTTGAAAAAAAAAGTTATTTCTGTCACCTCAATGATATTATGGGATTTTATGAAAATCCAAGGGAGAAGTATTAAGATGGAAGTAGTGTACTACCCTCTACTCGTACCTCCAAGAAATCCCAGTTCTTCTGGGATTTTCCTGCATATTATGTGAAAGACGCCCCAGATACCTTCGGTGGTCACAGGATTCCTCATCCCTGCTCCAGCAAATCCCAGATCTGGGATTTTCTTGTATACTATGCCCAAAACAATTCAGATATCTTTTGTGGTCAGAGGATTCTTGGAGCATCCTCCAGGAAATCTCAGATCTTCTGAGATTTTCTTGTATACTATGCCCAAAACTATTCAGATACCTTTTGTGGTCAGAGGATTCCTGGAGCTTCCTCCAGTAAATCCCAGATTTTCTGAGATTTTCTTGTATACTTTGCCCAAAACAATTCAGATACCTTTTGTGGTCAGAGGATTCCAGGAGCTTCCTCCAGGAAATCACAGATCTTCTGGGATTTTCTTGCATATCAGGTCCAAAACACCACAGATACCTTTCGTAGTCAGAGGATTCTTGGAGCATCCTCCAGAAAATCCCAGATCTTCTGGGATTTTCTTGCATGCTGTGCCCAAAAAAATTCAGATACCTTTTGTGAACAGAGGATTCCTGGAGCTTCCTTCAGGAAATCCTAGACCTTCTGGGATTTTCTTGTATACTATGCCCAAAACAATTCCGATAACTTTTGTGGTAAGAGGACTCCTGGAGCTTCCTCCAGGAAATCCCAAATCTTCTGGGATTTTCTTGCATATCAGGTCCAAAACACCTCAGATATCTTTCGTAGTCAGAGGATTCTTGGAGCATCCTCCAGAAAATCCCAGATCTTCTGGGATTTTCTCGCATGCTGTGCCCAAAAAAATTCAGATACCTTTTGTGATCAGAGGATTCCTGGAGCTTCCTTCAGGAAATCCTAGATCTTCTGGGATTTTCTTGAATACTATGCCCAAAACAATTCAGATAACTTTTGTGGTCAGAGGATTCCAGGAGCTTCCTCCAGGAAATCCCAAATCTTCTGGAATTTTCTTGCATATCAGGTCCAAAACACTTCAGATACTTTTCGTGGTCAGAGGATTCTTGGAGCATCCTCCAGGAAATTCCAGATCTTCTAGGATTTTCTTGCATGCTGTGCCCAAAAAAATTCAGATACCTTTTGCGGTCAGAGGATTCCTGGAGCTTCCTCCAGAAATCCCAGATCTTCTGGGATTTTCTTGCATATCAGGTCCAAAACACTTCAGATATCTTTTGTGGTCAGAGGATTCTTAGAGCATCCTCCAGAAATCCCAGATCTTCTGGGATTTTCTTGCATGCTTTGCCTAAAAAAAATTCAGATACCTTTTGTGGTTAGGGGATTCCTGGAGCTTCCTCCAGAAAATCCCAGATCTTCTGGGATTTTCTTGTATACTATGCCCAAAACTATTCAGATAACTTTTGTGGTCAGAGGATTCCTTGAGCTTCCTCAAGGAAATCTCAAATCTTCTGGGATTTTCTTGCATATTATGCCCAAGACTCTTCAGATACCTTCTGTGGTCAGAGGATTCCTGGAGCTTCCTCCAGGAAATCCTAGATTTTTTGGGATTTTCTTACATATTATGCCAAAAACTCTTCAGATACATTCTGTGATCAGAGGATTCCTGGAGCTTCCTTCAGGAAATCCCAGATCCTCTGGGATTTTCTCGTATACTATGCACAAAACAATTCAGATAAATTTTGTGGTCAGAGGATTCCAGGAGCTTCCTCCAGGAAATCCCAAATCTTCTGGGATTTTCTTGCATATCAGGTCCAAAACACTTCAGATACTTTTCGTGGTCAGAGGATTCTTGGAGCATCCTCCAGGAAATCCCAGATCTTCTAGGATTTTCTTGCATGCTGTGCCCAAAAAAATTCAGATACCTTTTGTGGTCAGAGGATTCCTGGAGCTTCCTCCAGAAATCCCAGATCTTCTGGGATTTTCTTGCATATCAGGTCCAAAACACTTCAGATATCTTTTGTGGTCAGAGGATTCTTAGAGCATCCTCCAGAAATCCCAAATCTTCTGGGATTTTCTTGCATGCTGTGCCCAAAAAAATTCAGATACCTTTTGTGGTCAGAGGATTCCTTGAGCTTCCTCAAGGAAATCTCAAATCTTCTGGGATATTCTTGTATACTATGCCCAAAACAATTCAGATACCTTTTATGGTCAGAGGATTCCTGGAGCTTCCTCCAGGAAATCCCAGTCTTCTGGGATTTTCTAGTATACTATGCCTAAAACAATTCAGATACCTTTTGTGGTCAGAGGATTCCTGGAGCTTCCTCCAGGAAATCACAGATCTTCTGGGATTTTCTTGCATGCTGTGCCCAAAAAAATTCAGATACCTTTTGTGGTCAGAGGATTCCTGGAGCTTCCTCCAGAAATCACAGATTTTCTGGGATTTTCTTGTATACTATGCCCAAAACAATTCAGATACCTTTTGTGGTCAGAGGATTCTTGGAGCTTCCTCCATAAATCCCAGATATTCTGGGATTTTCTTGCATATCAGGTCCAAAAGACTTCAGATATCTTTTGTGGTCAGAGGATTCTTAGAGCATCCTCCAGAAATCTCAGATCTTCTGGGATTTTCTTGCATGCTGTGCCCAAAAAAATTCAGATACCTTTTGTGGTTAGAGGATTCCTGGAGCTTCCTCCAGAAAATTCCAGATCTTCTGGAATTTTCTTGTATACTATGCCCAAAACTCTTCATATACCTTTTGTGGTCAGAGGATTCCTGGAGCTTCCTCCAGGAAATCACAGATCTTCTGGGATTTTCTTGCATGCTGTGCCCAAAAAAATTCAGATACCTTTTGTGGTCAGAGGATTCCTGGAGCTTCCTCCAGGAAATCCTAGATCTTTTGGGACTTTCTTACATATTATGCCCAAAACTCTTCAGATACATTCTGTGCTCAGAGGATTCCTGGAGCTTCCTCCAGAAATCCCAGATCTTTTGGGATTTTCTTGCATATTATGCCCAAGACTCTTCAGATACCTTCTGTGGTCAGAGGATTCCTGGAGATTCCTCCAGAAATCCCAGATTTTGTGGGATTTTCCTCCAAATTATGCGCAAGACTCTTCAGATACCTTTTGTGGTCAGAGGATTCCTGGAGCTTCCTCCAGCAAATCCTAGATCTTTTGAGATTTTCTTACATATTATGCCCAAAACTCTTCAGATACATTCTGTGGTCAGAGGATTCCTGTAGCTTCCTCCAGCAAATCCCAGATTTTCTGGGATTTTCTTGTATACTATGCCCAAAACTCTTCAGATAACTTTTGTGGTCAGAGGATTCCTGGAGCTTCGTCCAGGAAATCCCAGATCTTCTGGGATTTTCTTGTATACTATGCCCAAAACAATTCAGATACCTTTTGTGGTCAGAGGATTCCTGGAGCTTCCTCCAGAGATCCCAGATCTTCTGGGATTTTCTTGCATATCAGGTCCAAAACACTTCAGATACCTTTCATAGTCAGAGGATTCTTAGAGCATCCTCCAGAAATCCCAGATCTTCTGGGATTTTCTTGCATGCTGTGCCCAAAAAAATTCAGATACCTTTTGTGGTTAGAGGATTCCTGGAGCTTCCTCCAGAAATCCCAGATATTCTGGGATTTTCTTGCATATCAGGTCCAAAAGACTTCAGATATCTTTTGTAGTCAGAGGATTCTTAGAGCATCCTCCAGAAATCCCAGATCTTCTGGGATTTTCTTGCATATCAGGTCCAAAACACTTCAGATACTTTTCGTGGTCAGAGGATTCTTGGAGCATCCTCCAGAAAATCCCAGATCTCCTTTAATTTTCTTGTATACTATGCCCAAAACTCTTCAGATACCTTTTGTGGTCAGAGGATTCCTGGAGCTTCCTCCAGGAAATCACAGATCTTCTGGGATTTTCTTGCATGCTGTGCCCGAAAAAATTCAGATACCTTCTGTGGTCAGAGGATTCCTGGAGCTTCCTCCAGGAAATCCTAGATCTTTTGGGATTTTCTTACATATTATGCCCAAAACTCTTCAGATACATTCTGTGCTCAGAGGATTCCTGGAGCTTCCTCCAGAAATCCCAGATCTTTTGGGATTTTCTTGCATATTATGCCCAAGACTCTTCAGATAACTTCTGTGGTCAGAGGATTCCTGGAGATTCCTCCAGAAATCCCAGATTTTGTGGAATTTTCTTGCATATTATGCCCAAGACTCTTCAGATACCTTCTGTGGTCAGAGGATTCCTGTAGCTTCCTCCAGCAAATCCTAGATCTTTTGAGATTTTCTTACATATTATGCCCAAAACTCTTCAGATACATTCTGTGGTCAGAGGATTCCTGTAGCTTCCTCCAGAAAATCCCAGATTTTCTGGGATTTTCTTGTATACTATGCCCAAAACTCTTCAGATAACTTTTGTGGTCAGAGGATTCCAGGAGCTTCCTCCAGGAAATCCTAGATCTTCTGGGATTTTCTTGTATACTATGCCCAAAACAATTCAGATACCTTTTGTGGTCAGAGGATTCCTGGAGCTTCCTCCAGAGATCCCAGATCTTCTGGGATTTTCTTGCATATCAGGTCCAAAACACTTCAGATACCTTTCATAGTCAGAGGATTCTTAGAGCATCCTCCAGAAATCCCAGATCTTCTGGGATTTTCTTGCATGCTGTGCCCAAAAAAATTCAGATACCTTTTGTGGTTAGAGGATTCCTGGAGCTTCCTCCAGAAATCCCAGATCTTCTGGGATTTTCTTGCATATCAGGTCCAAAAGACTTCAGATATCTTTTGTGGTCAGAGGATTCTTAGAGCATCCTCCAGAAATCCCAGATCTTCTGGGATTTTCTCGCATATCAGGTCCAAAACACTTCAGATACTATTCGTGGTCAGAGGATTCTTGGAGCATCCTCCAGAAAATCTTAGATCTTCTGGGATTTTCTTGTATACTATGCCCAAAACTCTTCAGATACCTTTTGTGGTCAGAGGATTCTTGGAGCATCCTCCAGAAAATCCCAGATCTTCTGGGATTTTCTTGTATACTATGCCCAAAACTCTTCAGATACCTTTTGTGGTCAGAGGATTCCTTGAGCTTCCTCAAGGAAATCTCAAATCTTCTGGGATTTTCTTGCATATTATGCCCAAGACTCTTCAGATACCTTCTGTGGTCAGAGGATTCCTGGAGCTTCCTCCAGGAAATCCCAGATCTTTTGGGATTTTCTTACATATTATGCCCAAAACTCTTCAGATACATTCTGTGGTCAGAGGATTCCTGGAGCTTCCTCCAGAAATCCCAGATCTTTTGGGATTTTCTTGTATATTATGCCCAAGACTCTTCAGATACCTTCTGTGGTCAGAGGATTCCTGGAGCTTCCTCCAGAAATCCCAGATTTTCTGGGATTTTCTTCCAAATTATGCCCGAGACTCTTCAGATACTTTCTATGGTCAGAGGATTCTTAGAGCATCCTCCAGAAATCCCAGATCTTCTGGGATTTTCTTGCATGCTGTGCCCAAAGAAATTCAGATACCTTTTGTGGTTAGAGGATTGCTGGAGCTTCCTCCAGAAAATCCCAGATCTTCTGGGATTTTCTTGTATACTTTGCCCAAAACTCTTCAGATACCTTTTGTGGTCAGAGGATTCCTGTAGCTTCCTCCAGCAAATCCTAGATCTTTTGAGATTTTCTTACATATTTTGCCCAAAACTCTTCAGATAACTTCTGTGGTCAGAGGATTTCTGGAGCTTCCACCAGGAAATCCTAGATCTTCTGGGATTTTCTTGTATACTATGCCCAAAACAATTCAGATACCTTTTGTGGTCAGAGGATTCCTGGAGCTTCCTCCAGGAAATCCTAGATCTTCTGGGATTTTCTTGTATACTATGCCCAAAACAATTCAGATACCTTTTGTGGTCAGAGGACTCCTGGAGCTTCCTCCAGGAAATCCCAAATCTTTTGGGATTTTCTTGCATATCAGGTCCAAAACACTTCAGACACCTTTCGTAGTCAGAGGATTCTTGGATCATCCTCCAGAAAATCCCAGATCTTCTGGGATTTTCTTGCATGCTGTGCCCAAAAAAATTCAGATACCTTTTGTGATCAGAGGATTCCTGGAGCTTCCTTCAGGAAATCCTAGATCTTCTAGGATTTTCTTGTATACTATGCACAAAACAATTCAGATAACTTTTGTGGTCAGAGGATTCCAGGAGCTTCCTCCAGGAAATCCCAAATCTTCTGGGATTTTCTTGCATATCAAGTCCAAAACACTTCAGATACCTTTCGTGGTCAGAGGATTCTTGGAGCATCCTCCAGGAAATCCCAGATCTTCTGGGATTTTCTTGCATGCTGTGCCCAAAAAAATTCATATACCTTTTGTGGTCAGAGGATTCCTGGAGCTTCCTCCAGGAAATCACAGATTTTCTGGGATTTTCTTGTATACTATGCCCAAAACAATTCAGATACCTTTTGTGGTCAGAAGATTCCAGGATCTTCCTCCAGGAAATCCCAGATCTTCTGGGATTTTCTTGTATACTATGCCCAAAACAATTCAGATACCTTTTGTGGTCAGAGGATTCCTGGAGCTTCCTCCAGAGATCCCAGATCTTCTGGGATTTTCTTGCATATCAGGTCCAAAACACTTGAGATACCTTTCATAGTCAGAGGATTCTTAGAGCATCCTCCAGAAATCCCAGATCTTCTGGGATTTTCTTGCATGCTGTGCCCAAAAAAATTCAGATACCTTTTGTGGTTAGAGGATTCCTGGAGCTTCCTCCAGAAAATCCCAGATCTTCTGGGATTTTCTTGTATACTATGCCCAAAACTCTTCAGATACCTTTTGTGGTCAGAGGATTCCTTGAGCTTCTTCAAGGAAATCTCAAATCTTCTGGGATTTTCTTGCATATTATGCCCAAGACTCTTCAGATATCTTCTGTGGTCAGAGGATTCCTGCAGCTTCCTCCAGGAAATCCTAGATCTTTTGGGATTTTCTTACATATTATGCCCAAAACTCCTCAGATACCTTCTGTGGTCAGAGGATTCCTGGAGCTTCCTCCAGAAATCCCAGATATTCTGGGATTTTCTTGCAAATTATGCCCAAGACACTTCAGATACCTTCTATGGTCAGAGGATTCCTGGAGCTTCCTCCAGGAAATCCCAGATCCTTCGGGATTTTCTTGCATATTATGCCCAAGACTCCTCAGATACCTTCTGTGGTCAGAGGATTCCTGGAGCTTCCTCCAGGAAATCCCAGATCTTTTAGTATTTTCTTGCATATTATGCCCGAGACTCTTCAGATACCTTCTGTGGTCAGAGGATAACTAGAGCTTCCTCCAGAAATCCTAGTCTTCTGGGATTTTCTTGCAGATTATGCCCGAGACTCTTCAGATACCTTCTGTGGTCAGAGGATTCCTGGAGCTTCCTACAGCAAATCCCAGATCTTCTTTCCCAGATGCATTTATTTTATGCATTTCTCTTCCAATTTTCCTCATTTCCACGTGAAATTTTGCACATCTCAAGCCTGAAGGAGGCTCTAAATAGATGTAAAGTTTAAGGTCCCTATCTCTCATAGTTTCCGAGATAATCGACTTGAAATATTTTCTGACACTTGTATGCATTTCTCTTCCAATTTTCCTCATTTCCAAGTGAAATTTTGCACATCTCAAGCTTGAAGGAGGCTCTAAACAGATGTAAAGTTTGAGGTCCCTATCTCTCATAGCTTCCGAGATAATCGACTTTAAAATTTTCTGACACTTGAATGCATTTCTCGGTCAATTTTCCTCAATTCCAAGTGAAATTTTACACATCTCAAGCTTGAAGGAGGCTCTAAACAGATGTAAAGTTTGAGGTCCCTATCTCTCACAGTTTTCGAGATAATCGACTTGAAAGATTTTCTGACACTTGTATGCATTTCTCTTCCAATTTTCCTCATTTCCAAGTGATATTTTGCACATCTCAAGCTTGAAGGAAGCTCTAAATACATGTAAAGTTTAAGGTCCTTATCTCTCATAGTTTCCGAGATAATCGACTTTAAAGATTTTCTGACACTTGTATGCATTTCTCGTCCAATTTTCCTCATTTCCACGTGAAATTTTGCACATCTCAAGCTTGAAGGAGGCTCTAAATAGATGTAAAGTTTAAGGTCCCTATCTCTCATAGTTTCCGAGATAATCGACTTGAAAGATTTTCTGACACTTGTATGCATTTCTCCTCCAATTTTCCTCATTTCCAAGTGAAATTTTGCACATCTCAAGCTTGAAGGAGGCTCTAAATAGATGTAAAGTTTAAGGTCCTTATCTCTCATAGTTTCCGAGATAATCGACTTTAAAGATTTTCTGACACTTGTATGCATTTTTCGCCCAATTTTCCTCATTTCCAAGTGAAATTTTGCACATCTCAAGCTTGAAGGAGGCTCTCTGTACAGATGCAAAGTTTGAGGGCCCTATCTCTCATAGTTTCCGAGATAATCGACTTTAAAGATTTTGAAACACTTTTATGCATTTCTCTTCCAATTTTCCTCATTTCCAAGTGAAATTTTGCACATTTCAAGCCTGAAGGAGGATCTAAACAGATGCAAACTTTGAGGCCCCTATCTCTCATAGTTTCCAAGATAATCGACTTTAAAGATTTTGAAACATTTTTGTGCATTTCTCGTCCAATTTTCCTCATTTCCAAGTGAAATTTTGTACATCTCAAGCCTGAAGGAGGCTCTAAACAGATGCAAACTTTGAGGTCCCTATCTCTCATAGTTTCCGAGATAATCGACTTTAAAGATTTTCAAACACTTTTGTGCACTTATTGTCCAATTTTCTTCATTTCCATGTGAAATTTTGTACATCTCAAGCCTGAAGGAGGCTCTAAACAGATGCAAACTTTGAGGTCCCTGTCTCTCATAGTTTCCGAGGTAATCCACTTTAAAGATTTTCTGACACTTTTATGCATTTCTCGTCCAATTTTCCTCATTTCCAAGTGAAATTTTGTACATCACAAGCCTGAAGGAGGCTCTAAACAGATGGAAACTTTAAGGTCCCTATCTCTCATAGTTTCCGAGATAATCGACTTTAAAGATTTTCAAACACTTTTATGCACTTATTGTCCAATTTTCCTCATTTCCAAGTGAAATTTTGTACATTTCAAGCCTTAAGGAGGCTTTAAACAGATGCAAAGTTTGAGGACCCTATCTCTCATAGTTTCCGAGATATCCGACTTTAAAGATTTTCAAACACTTTCACGCATTTCTCGTCAATTTTTATCGTTAATAAAAATATTGATAAGAATAATGAGTGTTTGATTATCTTGGAAACTAGGAGCGATAGGGACCTTAAACTTTACATCTGTTTAGTGCCTCCTTCAGGCTTGAGATGTGCAAAATTTCACTTGGAAGGGAAGAAAACTTTGGCGAGAAATGCATAAAATTGTATGAAAATCTTTAAAGTCGATTACCTAACTATGAGAGAAACTATGAGTGATAGAGACCTAAAACTTCACATCCATTTGAAACCTTCTTTAGGCTTGAACTGTACTAAGATCTGTAATTTTCTGGAGGAAGCTCTAGGAATCCTCTGACCACAGAACGTATCTGAAGTGTTTTGGACATAATATGCAAGAAAATTTCAGAAGATCTGGGATTTTCTGGATGAAGCTCCAGAAATCCTCTGACCACAGAACGTATCCGAAGTGTTTTCTACATAATATGCATGAAAATCCCAGAAGATCTGGGATTTCTGGAGAAAGCTCCAGGAATCCTCTGACCACAAAAGTTAACTGAAGTGTTTTGGGTATAGTATACAAGAAAATCCCAGAAGATCTGGGATTTTCTGGAGAAAGCTCCTGGAATCCTCTGACAACAAAAAGGTATCTGAAGTGTTTTGGGCATATTATACAAGAAAATCCCAGAAGATCTGGGATTTCCTGGAGGAAGCTCCAGGAATCCTCTGACCACAGAACGCGTCTGAAGTGTTTCGGACGTAACCCTAGAAGATCTGGGATTTCTTCGAGGAAGCTCCAGGAATCCTCTGACCACAAAAGGTATCTGAAGTGTTTTGGGCATAGTATACAAGAAATTTCCAGAAGATCTGGGATTTTCTTGAGGAAGCTCCAGGAATCCTCTAACAATAAAAGGTATATAAAGAGTCTTGGGCATAGTATACAAGAAAATCCCAGAAGATCTGGGAGTGCCTGGAGGAAGCTCCAGGAATCCTCTGACCACAAAAGGTATCTGAATTGTTTTGGGTATAGTATACAAGAAAATCCCAGAAGATCTGAGATTTCCTGGAGGAAGCTCCAGGAATCCTCTGACCACAGAACGCATCTGAAGTGTTTCGGACATAATCCTAGAAGATCTGGGATTTCATCGAGGAAGCTTCAGGAATCCTCTGACCACAAAAGGTATCTGAAGAGTTTTGGTCATAGTATACAAGAAAATCCCAGAAGATCTGGGATTTTCTGGAGGAAGCTCCAGGAATCCTCTAACAATAAAAGGTATCTGAAGAGTCTTGGGCATAGTATACAAGAAAATCCCAGAACATCTGGGATTTTCTGGAGCAAGCTCCAGGAATCCTCTGACCACAAAAGGTATCTGAATTGTTTTGGGTACAGTATACAAGAAAATCCCAGAAGATCTGAGATTTCCTGGAGGAAGCTCCAGGAATCCTCTGACCACAAAAGGTATCTGAAGAGTTTTGGGTATAGTATACAAGAAAATCCCAGAAGATCTGGGTTTTCCTGGAGGAAGCTCCAGGAATCCTCTGACCACAAAAGGTATCTGAAGAGCTTTTGGTATAGTATACAAGAAAATCCCAGAAAATCTGTGATTTCCTGGAGGACGCTCCAGGAATCCTCTGACCGCAAAAGGTATCTAAAGAGTTTTGGGTATAGTATACAAGAAAATCCCAAAAGATCTGAGATTTCCTGGAGGAAGCTCCAGGAATCCTCTGACCACAGAACGTGTCTGAAGTGTTTCGGACGTAATCCCAGAAGATCTGGGATTTCCTGGAGGAAGCTCCAGGAATCCTCTGACCACAAAAGGTATCTGAAGAGTTTTGGGCATAGTATACAAGAAAATCCCAGAAGAACTGGGATTTCCTGGAGGAAGCTCCAGGAATCCTCTGACCACAATAGTTATCTGAATTGTTTTGGGCATAGTATACAAGAAAATCCCAGAAGATCTGAGATTTCCTGGAGGACGCTCCAGGAATCCTCTGACCACAAAAGGTATCTGAAGAGTTTTTGGTATAGTATACAAGAAAATCCCAGAAGATCTGGAATTTCCTGGAGGATGCTCCAGGAGTCCTCTGACCACAAAATGTATCTGAAGAGTTTTGGGCATAGTATACAAGAAAATCCCAGAAAATCTGTGATTTCCTGGAGGAAGCTCCAGGAATCCTCTGACCACAAAAGGTATCTGAATTGTTTTGGGAACAGTATACAAGAAAATCCCAGAAGATCTGAGATTTCCTTTAGGACGCACCAGGAATCCTCTGACCACAAAAGGTATCTAAAGAGTTTTGGGTATAGTATACAAGAAAATCCCAAAAGATCTGAGATTTCCTGGAGGAAGCTCCAGGAATCCTCTGACACACAACGTGTTTGAAATGTTTCGGACGTAATCCCAGAAGATCTGGGATTTCCTGGAGGAAGCTCCAGGAATCCTCTGACCACAAAAGTTATCTGAAGAATTTTGGGCATAGTATACAAGAAAATCCCAGAAAATGTGGGATTTCCTGGAGGAAGCTCCAGGAATCCTCTGACCACAATAGTTATCTGAATTGTTTTGGGTACAGTATACAAGAAAATCCCAGAAGATCTGGGTTTTCCTGGAGGATGCTCCAGGAGTCCTCTGACCACAAAATGTATCTGAAGGGTTCTGGGCATAGTATACGAGAAAATCCCAGAAAATCTGTGATTTCCTGGAGGAAGCTCCAGGAATCCTCTGACCACAAAAGGTATCTGAATTGTTTTGGGCACAGTATACAAGAAAATCCCAGAAGATCTGAGATTTCCTGGAGGACGCTCCAGGAATCCTCTGACCACAAAAGGTATCTGAAGAGTTTTTGGTATAGTATACAAGAAAATCCCAGAAGATCTGGGTTTTCCTGGAGGAAGCTCCAGGAGTCCTCTGACCACAAAATGTATCTGAAGAGTTTTGGGCATAGTATACAAGAAAATCCCAGAAAATCTGGGATTTCCTGGAGGAAGCTCCAGGAATCCTCTGACCACAATAGTTATCTGAATTGTTTTGGGCATAGTATACAAGAAAATCCCAGAAGATCTGAGATTTCCTGGAGGACACTCCAGGAATCCTCTGACCACAAAAGGTATCTGAAGAGTTTTTGGTATAGTATACAAGAAAATCCCAGAAGATCTGGGTTTTCCTGGAGGAAGCTCCAGGAGTCCTCTGACCACAAAATGTATCTGAAGAGTTTTGGGCATAGTATACAAGAAAATCCCAGAAAATCTGTGATTTCCTGGAGGACGCTCCAGGAATCCTCTGACCACAAAAGTTATCTGAAGAGTTTTGGGCATAGTATACAAGAAAATCCCAGAAGAACTGGGATTTCCTGGAGGAAGCTCCAGGAATCCTCTGACCACAATAGTTAACTGAATTGTTTTGGGCATAGTATACAAGAAAATCCCAGAAGATCTGGGATTGCCTGGAGGAAGCTCCAGGAATCCTCTGACCACAAAAGGTATCTGAATTGTTTTGGGTACAGTATACAAGAAAATCCCAGAAGATCTGAGATTTCCTGGAGGAAGCTCCAGGAGTCCTCTGACCACAAAATGTATCTGAAGAGTTTTGGGCATAGTATACAAGAAAATGCCAGAAGAACTGGGATTTCCTGGAGGAAGCTCCAGGAATCCTCTGACCACAAAAGGTATCTGAATTGTTTTGGGCACAGTATACAAGAAAATCCCAGAAGATCTGAGATTTCCTGGAGGACGCTCCAGGAATCCTCTGACCGCAAAAGGTATCTAAAGAGTTTTGGGTATAGTATACAAGAAAATCCCAAAAGATCTGAGATTTCCTGGAGGAAGCTCCAGGAATCCTCTGACCACAGAACGTGTCTGAAGTGTTTCGGACGTAATCCCAGAAGATCTGGGATTTCCTGGAGGAAGCTCCAGGAATCCTCTGACCACAAAAGGTATCTGAAGAGTTTTGGGCATAGTATACAAGAAAATCCCAGAAGAACTGGGATTTCCTGGAGGAAGCTCCAGGAATCCTCTGACCACAATAGTTATCTGAATTGTTTTGGGCATAGTATACAAGAAAATCCCAGAAGATCTGAGATTTCCTGGAGGACGCTCCAGGAATCCTCTGACCACAAAAGGTATCTGAAGAGTTTTTGGTATAGTATACAAGAAAATCCCAGAAGATCTGGCATTTCCTGGAGGATGCTCCAGGAATCCTCTGACCACAAAAGGTATCTGAATTGTTTTGGGCACAGTATACAAGAAAATTCCAGAAGATCTGAGATTTCCTGGAGGAAGCTCCAGGAATCCTCTGACCACAGAACGTGTTTGAAATGTTTCGGACGTAATCCCAGAAAATCTGGGATTTCCTGGAGGAAGCTCCAGGAATCCTCTGACCACAAAAGTTATCTGAAGAATTTTGGGCATAGTATACAAGAAAATCCCAGAAGAACTGGGATTTCCTGAAGGAAGCTCCAGGAATCCTCTGACCACAATAGTTATCTGAATTGTTTTAGGCATAGTATACAAGAAAATCCCAGAAGATCTGGGATTGCCTGGAGGAAGCTCCAGGAATCCTCTGACCACAAAAGGTATCTGAATTGTTTTGGGTACAGTATACAAGAAAATCCCAGAAGATCTGAGATTTCCTGGAGGAAGCTCCAGGAATCCTCTGACCACAAAAGGTATCTGAAGAGTTTTGGGTATAGTATACAAGAAAATCCCAGAAGATCTGGGTTTTCCTGGAGGAAGCTCCAGGAGTCCTCTGACCACAAAATGTATCTGAAGAGTTTTGGGCATAGTATACAAGAAAATGCCAGAAAATCTGTGATTTCCTGGAGGAAGCTCCAGGAATCCTCTGACCACAAAAGGTATCTGAATTGTTTTGGGCATAGTATACAAGAAAATCCCAGAAGATCTGAGATTTCTGGAGGACGCTCCAGGAATCCTCTGACCACAAAAGTTATCTAAAGAGTTTTGGGTATAGTATACAAGAAAATCCCAGAAGATCTGAGATTTCCTGGAGGACGCTCCAGGAATCCTCTGACCACAAAAGGTATCTAAAGAGTTTTGGATATAGTATACAAGAAAATCCCAAAAGATCTGAGATTTCCTGGAGGAAGCTCCAGGAATCCTCTGACCACAGAACGTGTCTGAAGTGTTTCGGACGTAATCCCAGAAGATCTGGGATTTCCTGGAGGAAGCTCCAGGAATCCTCTGACCACAAAATGTATCTGAAGAGTTTTGGGCATAGTATAAAAGAAAATCCCAGAAGAACTGGGATTTCCTGGAGGAAGCTCCAGGAATCCTCTGACCACAATAGTTATCTGAATTGTTTTGGGCATAGTATACAAGAAAATCCCAGAAGATCTGAGACTTCCTGGAGGACGCTCCAGGAATCCTCTGACCACAAAAGGTATCTAAAGAGTTTTGGGTATAGTATACAAGAAAATCCCAAAAGATCTGAGATTTCTGGAGGAAGCTCCAGGAATCCTCTGACCACAAAAGGTATCTGAAGAGTTTTGGGCATAGTATACAAGAAAATCCCACATGACTGGGATTTCCTGGAGGAAGCTCCAGGAATCCTCTGACCACAAAAGTTATCTGAATTGTTTTGGGCATAGTATACAAGAAAATCCCAGAAGATCTGAGATTTCTGAAGGAATCTCGAGGAATCCTCTGACCACAAAAGGTATCTGAAGAGTCTTGGGTATAGTATACAAGAAAATTCAAGAAGATCTGAGATTTCCTGGAGGAAGCTACAGGAATCCTCTGACCACAAAAGGTATCTGAAGAGTTTTGGGTATAGTATACAAGAAAATCCCAGAAGATCTGGGATTTCCTGGAGGAAGCTGCAGGAATCCTCTGACCACAAAAGGTATCTGAAGAGTTTTGGGCATAGTATACAAGGAAATCCCAGAAGATCTGGGATTGCCTGGAGGAAGCTCCAGGAATCCTCTGACCACAAAAGTTATCTAAATTGTTTTGGGCATAGTATACAAGAAAATCCCAGAAGATCTGAGATTTCCTGGAGAAAGCTCCAGGAATCCTCTGACCACAAAAGGTATCTGAAGAGTTTTTGGTATAGTATACAAGAAAATCCCAGAAGATCTGAGATTTCCTGGAGGAAGCTCCAGGAATCCTCTGACCACAAAAGTTATCTGAAGAGATTTGGGTATAGTATACAAGAAAATCCCAGAAGAACTGGGATTTCCTGGAGGAAGCTCCAGGAATCCTCTGACCACAAAAGGTATCTGAAGAGTTTTGGGTATAGTATACAAGAAAATTCCAGAAGATCTGGGATTTCCTGGAGGAAGCTCCAGAATCCTCTGACCACAAAAGATATCTGAAGAGTTTTGGGCATAGTATACAAGAAAATCCCAGAAAATGTGGGATTTCCTGGAGGAAGCTCCTGGAATCCTATGACCACAAAAGGTATCTGAAGAGTTTTTGGTATAGTATACAAGAAAATCCCAGAAGATCTGAGATTTCCTGGAGGAAGCTCCAGGAATCCTCTGACCACAAAAGTTATCTGAAGAGTTTTGGGTATAGTATACAAGAAAATCCCAGAAGAACTGGGATTTCCTGGAGGAAGCTCCAGGAATCCTCTGACCACAAAAGGTATCTGAAGAGTTTTGGGTATAGTATACAAGAAAATTCCAGAAGATCTGGGATTTCCTGGAGGAAGCTCCAGAATCCTCTGACCACAAAAGATATCTGAAGAGTTTTGGGCATAGTATACAAGAAAATCCCAGAAAATGTGGGATTTCCTGGAGGAAGCTCCTGGAATCCTATGACCACAAAAGGTATCTGAAGAGTTTTGGGCATAGTATACAAGAAAATTCCAGAAGAACTGAGACTTCCTGGAGGAAGCTCCAGGAATCCTCTGACCACAAAAGTATCTGAAGAGTTTTGGGTATAGTATACAAGAAAATCCCAGAAGATCTGGGATTTCCTGGAGGATGCTCCAAGAATCCTCTAACAACAAAAGGTATCTGAAGTGTTTTGGACCTGATATGCAAGAAAATCCCAGAAGATCCGGGATTACTGGAGGAAGCTCCAGAAATCCTGTGACCCAAGAACGTGTCTGAATTGTTTCGGACGTAATCCCAGAAGATCTGGGATTTCCTAGAGGATGCTCCAGGAGTCCTCTGACCACAAAATGTATCTGAAGAGTTTTGGGTATAGTATACAAGAAAACCCAGAAGATCTGGGATTTGCTGGAGGAAACTCCAGGAATCCTCTGACCACAGAACGCATCTGAAGTGTTTTGGACATAATGTGCAAGAAAATCCCGGAAGATCTGTGATTTCCAGGAGAAGGGATGAGGAATCCTCTGACCACAAAAGGTATCTGAAGAGTTTTGTGCATAGTATACAAGAAAATCTCAGAAGATCTGGGTTTTCCTTGAGGAAGCTCCAGGAGTCCTCTGACCACAAAATGTATCTGAAGAGTTTTGGGCATAGTATACAAGAAAATACCAGAAAATCTGTGATTTCCTGGAGGAAGCTCCAGGAATCCTCTGACCACAAAAGGTATCTGAATTGTTTTGGGCATAGTATACAAGAAAATCCCAAAAGATCTGAGATTTCCTGGAGGAAGCTCCAGGAATCCTCTGACCACAAAAGGTATCTGAAGAGTTTTGGGTATAGTATACAAGAAAATCCCAGAAGATCTGGGTTTTCCTGTAGGAAGCTCCAGGAATTCTCTGACCAGAAAAGGTATCTGAATTGTTTTGGGTACAGTATGCAAGAAAATCCCAGAAGATCTGAGATTTCCTGGAGGAAGCTCCAGGAATCCTCTGACCACAAAAGGTATCTGAAGAGTTTTGGGCATAGTATACAAGAAAATCCCAGAAGATCTGAGATTGCCTGGAGAAAGCTCCAGGAATCCTCTGACCACAAAAGTTATCTGAATTGTTTTAGGCATAGTATACTAGAAAATCCCAGAAGATCTGAGATTTCCTGGAGGAAGCTCCAGGAATCCTCTAACAACAAAATGTATCTGAAGAGTCTTGGGCATAGTATACAAGAAAATCCCAGAAGACTGGGATTTCCTGGAGGAAGCTCCAGGAATCCTCTGACCACAATAGTTATCTGAATTGTTTTGGGCATAGTATACAAGAAAATCCCAGAAGATCTGAGATTTTCTGGAGGACGCTCCAGGAATCCTCTGACCACAAAAGGTATCTAAAGAGTTTTGGGTATAGTATACAAGAAAATCCCAAAAGATCTGAGATTTCCTGGAGGAAGCTCCAGGAATCCTCTGACCACAGAACGTGTCTGAAGTGTTTCGGACGTAATCCCAGAAGATCTGGGATTTCCTGGAGGAAGCTCCAGGAATCCTCTGACCACAAAATGTATCTGAAGAGTTTTGGGCATAGTATACAAGAAAATCCCAGAAGAACTGGGATTTCCTGGAGGAAGCTCCAGGAATCCTCTAACAACAAAATGTATCTGAAGAGTCTTGGGCATAGTATACAAGAAAATCCCAGAAGACTGGGATTTCCTGGAGGAAGCTCCAGGAATCCTCTGACCACAATAGTTATCTGAATTGTTTTGGGCATAGTATACAAGAAAATCCCAGAAGATCTGAGACTTCCTGGAGGACGCTCCAGGAATCCTCTGACCACAAAAGGTATCTAAAGAGTTTTGGGTATAGTATACAAGAAAATCCCAAAAGATCTGAGATTTCCTGGAGGAAGCTCCAGGAATCCTCTGACCACAAAAGGTATCTGAAGAGTTTTGGGCATAGTATACAAGAAAATCCCACATGATCTGGGATTTCCTGGAGGAAGCTCCAGGAATCCTCTGACCACAAAAGTTATCTGAATTGTTTTGGGCATAGTATACAAGAAAATCCCAGAAGATCTGAGATTTCCTGGAGGAAGCTACAGGAATCCTCTGACCACAAAAGGTATCTGAAGAGTTTTGGGCGTAGTATACAAGAAAATCCCAGAAAATCTGAGATTTCCTGGAGGAAGCTCCAGGAGTCCTCTGACCACAAAATGTATCTGAAGAGTTTTGGGCATAGTATACAAGAAAATGCCAGAAGAACTGGGATTTCCTGGAGGAAGCTCCAGGAATCCTCTGACCACAAAAGGTATCTGAATTGTTTTGGGCACAGTATACAAGAAAATCCCAGAAGATCTGAGATTTCCTGGAGGACGCTCCAGGAATCCTCTGACCGCAAAAGGTATCTAAAGAGTTTTGGGTATAGTATACAAGAAAATCCCAAAAGATCTGAGATTTCCTGGAGGAAGCTCCAGGAATCCTCTGACCACAGAACGTGTCTGAAGTGTTTCGGACGTAATCCCAGAAGATCTGGGATTTCCTGGAGGAAGCTCCAGGAATCCTCTGACCACAAAAGGTATCTGAAGAGTTTTGGGCATAGTATACAAGAAAATCCCAGAAGAACTGGGATTTCCTGGAGGAAGCTCCAGGAATCCTCTGACCACAATAGTTATCTGAATTGTTTTGGGCATAGTATACAAGAAAATCCCAGAAGATCTGAGATTTCCTGGAGGACGCTCCAGGAATCCTCTGACCACAAAAGGTATCTGAAGAGTTTTTGGTATAGTATACAAGAAAATCCCAGAAGATCTGGCATTTCCTGGAGGATGCTCCAGGAATCCTCTGACCACAAAAGGTATCTGAATTGTTTTGGGCACAGTATACAAGAAAATTCCAGAAGATCTGAGATTTCCTTTAGGACGCTCCAGGAATCCTCTGACAACAAAAGGTATCTAAAGAGTTTTGGGTATAGTATACAAGAAAATCCCAAAAGATCTGAGATTTCCTGGAGGAAGCTCCAGGAATCCTCTGACCACAGAACGTGTTTGAAATGTTTCGGACGTAATCCCAGAAAATCTGGGATTTCCTGGAGGAAGCTCCAGGAATCCTCTGACCACAAAAGTTATCTGAAGAATTTTGGGCATAGTATACAAGAAAATCCCAGAAGAACTGGGATTTCCTGAAGGAAGCTCCAGGAATCCTCTGACCACAATAGTTATCTGAATTGTTTTAGGCATAGTATACAAGAAAATCCCAGAAGATCTGGGATTGCCTGGAGGAAGCTCCAGGAATCCTCTGACCACAAAAGGTATCTGAATTGTTTTGGGTACAGTATACAAGAAAATCCCAGAAGATCTGAGATTTCCTGGAAGAAGCTCCAGGAATCCTCTGACCACAAAAGGTATCTGAAGAGTTTTGGGTATAGTATACAAGAAAATCCCAGAAGATCTGGGTTTTCCTGGAGGAAGCTCCAGGAGTCCTCTGACCACAAAATGTATCTGAAGAGTTTTGGGCATAGTATACAAGAAAATGCCAGAAAATCTGTGATTTCCTGGAGGAAGCTCCAGGAATCCTCTGACCACAAAAGGTATCTGAATTGTTTTGGGCATAGTATACAAGAAAATCCCAGAAGATCTGAGATTTCTGGAGGACGCTCCAGGAATCCTCTGACCACAAAAGTTATCTAAAGAGTTTTGGGTATAGTATACAAGAAAATCCCAGAAGATCTGAGATTTCCTGGAGGACGCTCCAGGAATCCTCTGACCACAAAAGGTATCTAAAGAGTTTTGGATATAGTATACAAGAAAATCCCAAAAGATCTGAGATTTCCTGGAGGAAGCTCCAGGAATCCTCTGACCACAGAACGTGTCTGAAGTGTTTCGGACGTAATCCCAGAAGATCTGGGATTTCCTGGAGGAAGCTCCAGGAATCCTCTGACCACAAAATGTATCTGAAGAGTTTTGGGCATAGTATAAAAGAAAATCCCAGAAGAACTGGGATTTCCTGGAGGAAGCTCCAGGAATCCTCTGACCACAATAGTTATCTGAATTGTTTTGGGCATAGTATACAAGAAAATCCCAGAAGATCTGAGACTTCCTGGAGGACGCTCCAGGAATCCTCTGACCACAAAAGGTATCTAAAGAGTTTTGGGTATAGTATACAAGAAAATCCCAAAAGATCTGAGATTTCTGGAGGAAGCTCCAGGAATCCTCTGACCACAAAAGGTATCTGAAGAGTTTTGGGCATAGTATACAAGAAAATCCCACATGACTGGGATTTCCTGGAGGAAGCTCCAGGAATCCTCTGACCACAAAAGTTATCTGAATTGTTTTGGGCATAGTATACAAGAAAATCCCAGAAGATCTGAGATTTCTGAAGGAATCTCGAGGAATCCTCTGACCACAAAAGGTATCTGAAGAGTCTTGGGTATAGTATACAAGAAAATTCAAGAAGATCTGAGATTTCCTGGAGGAAGCTACAGGAATCCTCTGACCACAAAAGGTATCTGAAGAGTTTTGGGTATAGTATACAAGAAAATCCCAGAAGATCTGGGATTTCCTGGAGGAAGCTGCAGGAATCCTCTGACCACAAAAGGTATCTGAAGAGTTTTGGGCATAGTATACAAGGAAATCCCACATGATCTGGGATTGCCTGGAGGAAGCTCCAGGAATCCTCTGACCACAAAAGTTATCTAAATTGTTTTGGGCATAGTATACAAGAAAATCCCAGAAGATCTGAGATTTCCTGGAGAAAGCTCCAGGAATCCTCTGACCACAAAAGGTATCTGAAGAGTTTTTGGTATAGTATACAAGAAAATCCCAGAAGATCTGAGATTTCCTGGAGGAAGCTCCAGGAATCCTCTGACCACAAAAGTTATCTGAAGAGTTTTGGGTATAGTATACAAGAAAATCCCAGAAGAACTGGGATTTCCTGGAGGAAGCTCCAGGAATCCTCTGACCACAAAAGGTATCTGAAGAGTTTTGGGTATAGTATACAAGAAAATTCCAGAAGATCTGGGATTTCCTGGAGGAAGCTCCAGAATCCTCTGACCACAAAAGATATCTGAAGAGTTTTGGGCATAGTATACAAGAAAATCCCAGAAAATGTGGGATTTCCTGGAGGAAGCTCCTGGAATCCTATGACCACAAAAGGTATCTGAAGAGTTTTTGGTATAGTATACAAGAAAATCCCAGAAGATCTGAGATTTCCTGGAGGAAGCTCCAGGAATCCTCTGACCACAAAAGTTATCTGAAGAGTTTTGGGTATAGTATACAAGAAAATCCCAGAAGAACTGGGATTTCCTGGAGGAAGCTCCAGGAATCCTCTGACCACAAAAGGTATCTGAAGAGTTTTGGGTATAGTATACAAGAAAATTCCAGAAGATCTGGGATTTCCTGGAGGAAGCTCCAGAATCCTCTGACCACAAAAGATATCTGAAGAGTTTTGGGCATAGTATACAAGAAAATCCCAGAAAATGTGGGATTTCCTGGAGGAAGCTCCTGGAATCCTATGACCACAAAAGGTATCTGAAGAGTTTTGGGCATAGTATACAAGAAAATTCCAGAAGAACTGAGACTTCCTGGAGGAAGCTCCAGGAATCCTCTGACCACAAAAGTATCTGAAGAGTTTTGGGTATAGTATACAAGAAAATCCCAGAAGATCTGGGATTTCCTGGAGGATGCTCCAAGAATCCTCTAACAACAAAAGGTATCTGAAGTGTTTTGGACCTGATATGCAAGAAAATCCCAGAAGATCCGGGATTACTGGAGGAAGCTCCAGAAATCCTGTGACCCAAGAACGTGTCTGAAGTGTTTCGGACGTAATCCCAGAAGATCTGGGATTTCCTAGAGGATGCTCCAGGAGTCCTCTGACCACAAAATGTATCTGAAGAGTTTTGGGTATAGTATACAAGAAAACCCAGAAGATCTGGGATTTGCTGGAGGAAACTCCAGGAATCCTCTGACCACAGAACGCATCTGAAGTGTTTTGGACATAATGTGCAAGAAAATCCCGGAAGATCTGTGATTTCCAGGAGAAGGGATGAGGAATCCTCTGACCACAAAAGGTATCTGAAGAGTTTTGTGCATAGTATACAAGAAAATCTCAGAAGATCTGGGTTTTCCTTGAGGAAGCTCCAGGAGTCCTCTGACCACAAAATGTATCTGAAGAGTTTTGGGCATAGTATACAAGAAAATACCAGAAAATCTGTGATTTCCTGGAGGAAGCTCCAGGAATCCTCTGACCACAAAAGGTATCTGAATTGTTTTGGGCATAGTATACAAGAAAATCCCAAAAGATCTGAGATTTCCTGGAGGAAGCTCCAGGAATCCTCTGACCACAAAAGGTATCTGAAGAGTTTTGGGTATAGTATACAAGAAAATCCCAGAAGATCTGGGTTTTCCTGTAGGAAGCTCCAGGAATTCTCTGACCAGAAAAGGTATCTGAATTGTTTTGGGTACAGTATACAAGAAAATCCCAGAAGATCTGAGATTTCCTGGAGGAAGCTCCAGGAATCCTCTGACCACAAAAGGTATCTGAAGAGTTTTGGGCATAGTATACAAGAAAATCCCAGAAGATCTGAGATTGCCTGGAGAAAGCTCCAGGAATCCTCTGACCACAAAAGTTATCTGAATTGTTTTAGGCATAGTATACTAGAAAATCCCAGAAGATCTGAGATTTCCTGGAGGAAGCTCCAGGAATCCTCTAACAACAAAATGTATCTGAAGAGTCTTGGGCATAGAATACAAGAAAATCCCAGAAGACTGGGATTTCCTGGAGGAAGCTCCAGGAATCCTCTGACCACAATAGTTATCTGAATTGTTTTGGGCATAGTATACAAGAAAATCCCAGAAGATCTGAGATTTTCTGGAGGACGCTCCAGGAATCCTCTGACCACAAAAGGTATCTAAAGAGTTTTGGGTATAGTATACAAGAAAATCCCAAAAGATCTGAGATTTCCTGGAGGAAGCTCCAGGAATCCTCTGACCACAGAACGTGTCTGAAGTGTTTCGGACGTAATCCCACATGATCTGGGATTTCCTGGAGGAAGCTCCAGGAATCCTCTGACCACAAAATGTATCTGAAGAGTTTTGGGCATAGTATACAAGAAAATCCCAGAAGAACTGGGATTTCCTGGAGGAAGCTCCAGGAATCCTCTAACAACAAAATGTATCTGAAGAGTCTTGGGCATAGTATACAAGAAAATCCCAGAAGACTGGGATTTCCTGGAGGAAGCTCCAGGAATCCTCTGACCACAATAGTTATCTGAATTGTTTTGGGCATAGTATACAAGAAAATCCCAGAAGATCTGAGACTTCCTGGAGGACGCTCCAGGAATCCTCTGACCACAAAAGGTATCTAAAGAGTTTTGGGTATAGTATACAAGAAAATCCCAAAAGATCTGAGATTTCCTGGAGGAAGCTCCAGGAATCCTCTGACCACAAAAGGTATCTGAAGAGTTTTGGGCATAGTATACAAGAAAATCCCACATGATCTGGGATTTCCTGGAGGAAGCTCCAGGAATCCTCTGACCACAAAAGGTATCTGAAGAGTTTTGGGCATAGTATACAAGAAAATCCCACATGATCTGGGATTTCCTGGAGGAAGCTCCAGGAATCCTCTGACCACAATAGTTATCTGAATTGTTTTGGGCATAGTATACAAGAAAATCCCAGAAGATCTGAGATTTCCTGGAGGAAGCTACAGGAATCCTCTGACCACAAAAGGTATCTGAAGAGTTTTGGGCGTAGTATACAAGAAAATCCCAGAAAATCTGTGATTTCCTGGATGAAGCTCCAGGAATCCTCTGACCACAAAAGGTATCTGAAGAGTTTTGGGCATAGTATACAAGAAAATCCCAGAAGATCTGAGATTGCCTGGAGGAAGCTCCAGGAATCCTCTGACCACAAAAGTTATCTGAATTGTTTTAGGCATAGTATACTAGAAAATCCCAGAAGATCTGAGATTTCCTGGAGGAAGCTCCAGGAATCCTCTAACAACAAAATGTATCTGAAGAGTCTTGGGCATAGTATACAAGAAAATCCCAGAAGACTGGGATTTCCTGGAGGAAGCTCCAGGAATCCTCTGACCACAATAGTTATCTGAATTGTTTTGGGCATAGTATACAAGAAAATCCCAGAAGATCTGAGATTTTCTGGAGGACGCTCCAGGAATCCTCTGACCACAAAAGGTATCTAAAGAGTTTTGGGTATAGTATACAAGAAAATCCCAAAAGATCTGAGATTTCCTGGAGGAAGCTCCAGGAATCCTCTGACCACAGAACGTGTCTGAAGTGTTTCGGACGTAATCCCAGAAGATCTGGGATTTCCTGGAGGAAGCTCCAGGAATCCTCTGACCACAAAATGTATCTGAAGAGTTTTGGGCATAGTATACAAGAAAATCCCAGAAGAACTGGGATTTCCTGGAGGAAGCTCCAGGAATCCTCTGACCACAATAGTTATCTGAATTGTTTTGGGCATAGTATACAAGAAAATCCCAGAAGATCTGAGACTTCCTGGAGGACGCTCCAGGAATCCTCTGACCACAAAAGGTATCTAAAGAGTTTTGGGTATAGTATACAAGAAAATCCCAAAAGATCTGAGATTTCCTGGAGGAAGCTCCAGGAATCCTCTGACCACAAAAGGTATCTGAAGAGTTTTGGGCATAGTATACAAGAAAATCCCACATGATCTGGGATTTCCTGGAGGAATCTCGAGGAATCCTCTGACCACAAAAGGTATCTGAAGAGTCTTGGGTATAGTATACAAGAAAATTCAAGAAGATCTGAGATTTCCTGGAGGAAGCTACAGGAATCCTCTGACCACAAAAGGTATCTGAAGAGTTTTGGGCGTAGTATACAAGAAAATCCCAGAAAATCTGTGATTTCCTGGAGGAAGCTCCAGGAATCCTCTGACCACAAAAGGTATCTGAAGAGTTTTGGGCATAGTATACAAGGAAATCCCAGAAGATCTGGGATTGCCTGGAGGAAGCTCCAGGAATCCTCTGACAACAAAAGTTATCTAAATTGTTTTGGGCATAGTATACAAGAAAATCCCAGAAGATCTGAGATTTCCTGGAGAAAGCTCCAGGAATCCTCTGACCACAAAAGGTATCTGAAGAGTTTTTGGTATAGTATACAAGAAAATCCCAGAAGATCTGAGATTTCCTGGAGGAAGCTCCAGGAATCCTCTGACCACAAAAGGTATCTGAAGAGTTTTGGGTATAGTATACAAGAAAATCCCAGAAGATCTGGGATTTCCTGGAGGAAGCTCCAGGAATCCTCTGACCACAAAAGGTATCTGAAGAGTTTTGGGTATAGTATACAAGAAAATTCCAGAAGATCTGGGATTTCCTGGAGGAAGCTCCAGGAATCCTCTGACCACAAAAGGTATCTGAAGAGTTTTGGGCATAGTATACAAGAAAATCCCAGAAAATCTGTGATTTCCTGGAGGAAGCTCCTGGAATCCTATGACCACAAAAGGTATCTGAAGAGTTTTGGGCATAGTATACAAGAAAATCCCAGAAGACTGGGATTTCCTGGAGGAAGCTCCAGGAATCCTCTGACCACAATAGTTATCTGAATTGTTTTGGGCATAGTATACAAGAAAATCCCAGAAGATCTGAGATTTTCTGGAGGAAGCTCCAGGAATCCTCTGACAACAAAAGTTATCTAAATTGTTTTGGGCATAGTATACAAGAAAATCCCAGAAGATCTGAGATTTCCTGGAGGAAGCTCCAGGAATCCTCTGACCACAAAAGTTATCTGAATTGTTTTGGGCATAGTATACAAGAAAATCCCAGAAGATCTGAGATTTCCTGGAGGAAGCTACAGGAATCCTCTGACCACAAAAGGTATCTGAAGAGTTTTGGGCGTAGTATACAAGAAAATCCCAGAAAATCTGTGATTTCCTGGATGAAGCTCCAGGAATCCTCTGACCACAAAAGGTATCTGAAGAGTTTTGGGCATAGTATACAAGAAAATCCCAGAAGATCTGAGATTGCCTGGAGGAAGCTCCAGGAATCCTCTGACCACAAAAGTTATCTGAATTGTTTTAGGCATAGTATACTAGAAAATCCCAGAAGATCTGAGATTTCCTGGAGGAAGCTCCAGGAATCCTCTAACAACAAAATGTATCTGAAGAGTCTTGGGCATAGTATACAAGAAAATCCCAGAAGACTGGGATTTCCTGGAGGAAGCTCCAGGAATCCTCTGACCACAATAGTTATCTGAATTGTTTTGGGCATAGTATACAAGAAAATCCCAGAAGATCTGAGATTTTCTGGAGGACGCTCCAGGAATCCTCTGACCACAAAAGGTATCTAAAGAGTTTTGGGTATAGTATACAAGAAAATCCCAAAAGATCTGAGATTTCCTGGAGGAAGCTCCAGGAATCCTCTGACCACAGAACGTGTCTGAAGTGTTTCGGACGTAATCCCAGAAGATCTGGGATTTCCTGGAGGAAGCTCCAGGAATCCTCTGACCACAAAATGTATCTGAAGAGTTTTGGGCATAGTATACAAGAAAATCCCAGAAGAACTGGGATTTCCTGGAGGAAGCTCCAGGAATCCTCTGACCACAATAGTTATCTGAATTGTTTTGGGCATAGTATACAAGAAAATCCCAGAAGATCTGAGACTTCCTGGAGGACGCTCCAGGAATCCTCTGACCACAAAAGGTATCTAAAGAGTTTTGGGTATAGTATACAAGAAAATCCCAAAAGATCTGAGATTTCCTGGAGGAAGCTCCAGGAATCCTCTGACCACAAAAGGTATCTGAAGAGTTTTGGGCATAGTATACAAGAAAATCCCACATGATCTGGGATTTCCTGGAGGAATCTCGAGGAATCCTCTGACCACAAAAGGTATCTGAAGAGTCTTGGGTATAGTATACAAGAAAATTCAAGAAGATCTGAGATTTCCTGGAGGAAGCTACAGGAATCCTCTGACCACAAAAGGTATCTGAAGAGTTTTGGGCGTAGTATACAAGAAAATCCCAGAAAATCTGTGATTTCCTGGAGGAAGCTCCAGGAATCCTCTGACCACAAAAGGTATCTGAAGAGTTTTGGGCATAGTATACAAGGAAATCCCAGAAGATCTGGGATTGCCTGGAGGAAGCTCCAGGAATCCTCTGACAACAAAAGTTATCTAAATTGTTTTGGGCATAGTATACAAGAAAATCCCAGAAGATCTGAGATTTCCTGGAGAAAGCTCCAGGAATCCTCTGACCACAAAAGGTATCTGAAGAGTTTTTGGTATAGTATACAAGAAAATCCCAGAAGATCTGAGATTTCCTGGAGGAAGCTCCAGGAATCCTCTGACCACAAAAGGTATCTGAAGAGTTTTGGGTATAGTATACAAGAAAATCCCAGAAGATCTGGGATTTCCTGGAGGAAGCTCCAGGAATCCTCTGACCACAAAAGGTATCTGAAGAGTTTTGGGTATAGTATACAAGAAAATTCCAGAAGATCTGGGATTTCCTGGAGGAAGCTCCAGGAATCCTCTGACCACAAAAGGTATCTGAAGAGTTTTGGGCATAGTATACAAGAAAATCCCAGAAAATCTGTGATTTCCTGGAGGAAGCTCCTGGAATCCTATGACCACAAAAGGTATCTGAAGAGTTTTGGGCATAGTATACAAGAAAATTCCAGAGGAACTGAGACTTCCTGGAGGACGCTCCAGGAATCCTCTGACCACAAAAGTATCTGAAGAGTTTTGGGTATAGTATACAAGAAAATCCCAGAAGATCTGGGATTTCCTGGAGGATGCTCCAAGAATCCTCTAACAACAAAAGTTATCTGAAGTGTTTTGGACCTGGTATGCAAGAAAATCCCAGAAGATCCGCGATTACTGGAGGAAGCTCCAGAAATCCTGTGACCCAAGAACGTGTCTGAAGTGTTTCGGACGTAATCCCAGAAGATATGGGATTTCCTAGAGGATGCTCCAGGAGTCCTCTGACCACAAAATGTATCTGAAGAGTTTTGGGTATAGTATACAAGATAACCCAGAAGATCTGGGATTTGCTGGAGGAAGCTCCAGGAATCCTCTGACCACAGAACGTATCTGAAGTGTTTTGGACATAATGTGCAAGAAAATCCCGGAAGATCTGTGAGTAGTAAGTTAGCCACCGTACGACTGTTGTGAGACTGTTGTTATTTACCACTGTGCGACTGTTGTGAGCCACTGTAGGACTGTGGTGATTTCTACAGCTGTGGCACTGTACGACTGTTGCACAATCAAGGGAAATGAATGTGTGAATGAATGAAAAAAGCTCTAAGAATATGCCACCGTGCGACTGTTGCAGAAATGTGTAAATTCTAGAGCTGTGTCACTGCACGACTGCTGCGTTGTCAACAAAAATTCTCAAAGCATTCCACTGTACAACTCTAATGATATTTGATCAAAAGATATGATTTTTATAAAAAGCTTCTAGCTAATATTCAAACCCTTTGTGATCGTGATGTATTTGATCTAAGCTTTCACTTGTCATGTGAATAAGTAACTTTCATATCTTTCCAAAAAGTTATGAAAGCATTTTCACAATTGTCAAATTTACATACATTTAAAATGTGATATATATTTCCATGTGAAATGATAAATAGAACAAAAGCAGGACTGTTCCTTTGTATATAAATAGAGATCTCGTTTTCAGTTTAGCAGTCATGAACAGTATACAGATATCATCATGCCTACGAAAAAACAAATACACAAGAAAAATATTCCGAGGTGTATTTCCAGTAGATCAACTACATCTATGTAGCATAAAGAAGCCAGCTTTGTTAGTCGTAAATACAGCTATATCTACTCATCCTGGAAAACATTGGGTGGCAATATATCTTCCAAAGGGTAAAGGATTTGCTGAATTTTTTGACTCATATGGAAGATTTTTACATAACAAATATTTTGAAGAATTTTTTAAGAGATTTTCAAATCTAAATAAGATACTGTTTAATGCGAGAATCCTTCAATCTGCTTTCTCCTCTGTATGCGGGTATTACTGTTGTGTGTATGCCGTGTATAGAGCGAAAGGAAAGTCAATGAATGATTTTATTAAAAATTTTTCTAATCGGCTACACGAAAACGACCGAAAAATTAGCGAAATGTATTATGGATATTTTAAAAATCCTGTAAGAAGGTGAATTCCAGTCAGTCGGATTTCGTTTCCTGAAAAGAACGCACCGGATTCATTACGAATCATGAAGGATATCTTTGAAAACTTTGATATAGAGAAAAAACTGAAGCACTGGAAAAATGATATAGGGAAAAAGACTAATTCCTCAAAACGAAATAAGGATAAAAGGAGTTTCAAAAAAACTAATCATGATGTGAATATAGAGGCTCTGCTACTGGAAAATACAAAATCGTCTGAAAGTCCTACAACACCAAGATCCAGAAATACTGTTACTGTACTGCAAGGATATACCTATTTTTTAAACGCATGTTACACATCATTTGTGTCCATTGGCTTTTCTTCGGAGGATTTCTCACCAATTGTGCAAATTTCCGCAAAAAACGGTCTCCTAGGAGTTGATTCTATTAGTTTCACCAGAGGTGCCTGGTCAAAAATTTACGCTAACAAGGAATTCATTGCCGAGCGGCTAAACACTTCTCAAAACATGGTCTCCGCAGATAATATTTTTATGAACATCAATAATAATAATAATATTAATGATAATGTAAAATTAGATTTCGCAGATTTAAATAATACAAAATATATTGTTTTTACTCAAAATAATGTTACAGTGACTTTGACCAATAATGAATTTCAAAAATTAATGGATTTAAGTGATTTTTTTAACACAACTCTGATTTATAATAACTCAGTTCAATATTTTATTAAAGAATATTGTTCGAGATATGCATCCTCATGCAAAAATTTAAATGTTAAAAGGATGGATTCCACAGCGTACACATCACCTATGGAATCACGCCCCCCTATAAACTATTTTAGACTATTCCATGAGATACCTTATGTATATGAAAACATATCTTCTTATAATATAGATACGCAGACAATATAAATATAAATACAATTAAAATGATGATATAACTAATATACATGTACCATATAATCCGTAATAAAAAAGTGTGTATATTATATAAATTAATATGTTTCACTTTCCTCAAAAGTTAGGGAGATGAAATTGCTGATCATGAATTTTTATCAAAAAAACATTCTTCTCATATTGCAATAAATTTCTATTATGGGTAATCGCTTTTTCCATTGTGATTACTTCATCATTCTGTTTTCTTATTACTCTTGGTGAACAGCATAATATCGTATACTCGTGAAAATGAGCAATCCAACATTTTTGGAAGGTCTTCTGCTTGCAAATAAGACCCTCTCAACCTTGTTCAAAATTTTAAAAGAACCGAATTTAAAGTTTTATCAGGAAAATGTATTAAACAAGATTGAATCGGTATTAAAAAATGGTGTAATAGTTTCTGATGAAGAGAAGATAAGATTAACCGGTGAAATATTATCCGTGGATGGAGATGTAATTGCGTGCCACCGTATTCTAAAACTTCTATGGACTCGTAATGAAGGTAAAGAGATATAGAGAAATATTTTATTAATTATTTGTCTTTTATATAATCGGCAGATTTTTTTTAATATCACATTATTTTTGGCTTTTTCAGAGAATTCAGGGAATATCGACATGACTTCAGGATCTTCAAGATCAAATTTTACTTCATCATCAACGGTTTTGAATTCTGTACCATCCACCGCACCATGCACTACAAGCTCTGTACCATCTGCTGAAATACCTGTACTGCCAACACCATCCTCGTCAACATCATCGTCAAGTTTGTCTCCACCAATGGCTGAAGAAATGCTACATCGTGAAAATGAACTTGAAAATTCACAAAAAGGAGAGGGTGAGTAGAAAGTTCACAGCAAAACAGAATTGATATAAATACTATCTCTATTTTTTTAATTTTATTTGCAGGGAATGATGATATTACAGCTAATCATAATGAACAGTTGGTTGAGGTTCTGGGTAGAGAAAAATCGTTTAATAAAAAATTCAGCGTGACCCAATTAGGAGTGAAATTCCGAATTCAAAGACCCAGTGGAGTAACAAACGGATTTGGGTGGCTGCATGATGCCTTTCAGGAAGTAATAAATATGATCACAGCTGAAGGAAATATTGGAGATAAAGCTGCTTTGGAACTACATCTCCCAGAAAAACCTGAAGTTAAAGCTATTTACAATGGACTCACTCCTATTGATGAGCTATCAGCAGATGTTCTTCTCAGCAGATTTGAAAAAGTAAATCAAAGCAATGCGTCATTTGGAGTCGCTGACGTATTGCTTATTACAGCCGCAATTGTGCACATGAAGCAGGGCCGTGGACGAAATAAAATTGTTCACATGAATTCAGGCGAAATTAGAAGGTATACTTAAATAACATTCTCTTATTCGAAATCATGCATAAATGTCTTTTAGATTCAAGAAATACAGCGTCATCGATCCTGGAGCAGAGGAATTCTGTCTTCCCATAGCTATCCTTTTTGGGAGAGTGTTAAATATGAAAAATTCGGAACGCAGTAAGAGAACTCTACTCAGTTGGAGACGTTACAGTGCAAAATTAAGGATTCAAGCTGTAAATTTGGTTAAGGTATGCGGAGGGGTAATAAACCCTAAAGGTGAATATGACAATAACTTCATTTCATTGTTTAATACTAAGTTCCCTAAATATTTAATAACTGTGTATAACAATGTGAGTGATTGTAAAAGTATCACATATAAAACACAAAAAACAGATCTAAATTCGTCTAACCGTATAAATTTATTTTTCAATGAGAAAGAAAGACATTACTTTTGCATTAGCAATGTAAAGTCTTTTTTCAATTTTAGAAAACAATGTGATGTATGTGATGTTCTTTATAATTGCGATCATAGATGTCCTGGGCGTTGTACTTTTTGTAATCGTGAACCGCCGTGTCCATTTGTTCAATTCCTCAAAAAGTGTAATGATTGTAATCGAGAATTTCGTGGGGATCAATGTTACAACTACCACAAAGTAAATAACACTTGTAATACATTTAAAATATGTGTAACTTGTGACACATTTTACAAAGTTACAAAGTATCATAAATGTAATACTTCTAAGTGTTATATTTGCGGTAATTTTGTTGAAAAACCCCACTACTGCTACATTCAGAGTTTTAAAAAAGATCCTCCACAACGTTTTCAAATTATTTTTTATGATTTTGAAAGTCAGTTTCTCGACGAAGGGCAAGGGTTTTACCGCCATTCACCAAACTTATGTGTGACAAATATTGTTTGTCACCTATGTTATGAGTCAAACTCATTTCCTGCAGATTGCCCGAATTGCAATCCCTTTGAAAATATTTTTAATAATGATGATAATACGAGTTGTGTATCAAAATTTGTAAATTTTGTATTAAAGTTCCGTCTATGGCCTGTTGTGGCAATTGCCCATAATGCAAAAGGATATGATTCGCAATTCATCCTTGAGGAATTGTGTAAGAGAAATATAAGCATTAAACCTATTATGGTAGGGCGAAAAATTCTTTGCATTTCTCTTGATAATATAAAATTCATAGATTCAATAGCATTCATTCCTCTTGCATTGTCAAAATTTAGCGCGAGTTTCGGACTAAAGGATTGCAATAAAGGCGAATATCCGTATAAATTTAACAGGCCAGAAAATGAGAACTATATTGGAACTTTTCCTCCAATAGAATATTATCCTATCGATAGCATGTCGTCGGAAAAATATTCTAAATTTGTTGAATGGTATGATGAAAATAAACACAAACCATTTAACAATAAGGAGGAACTCATCAAATATTGTCAACAAGACGTACATATCCTTCGCGCGGGCTGTCTGAACTTCATGATTTCCTTTTTGGACACTACAGGTATAAATCCTTTTCTACAAGCAATAACAATCGCGGATTCTGTTATGAAAGCATATAGGAAAAATTATTTAAGGGAAAATACGTTAGGTATTACTCCCAAAAATAATTATAACTCGAACTTTATCCATTTTCAAAGTAAAATAGGTCTTAAATGGCTGATTTTTAAAAAACAAACTTTTCCAAATTTGCGGTATGAAGAAAAAATTAAATACACCAATCTAATTGTTGACGGATTTGATGAGAGTTCAAATACTGTATTTGAATTTTTTGGCTGCTTTTATCACGGACATACGTGTTTGCAGAATCGAGAGTATCAGTGCAGCAGAGACCCGCTGGATACATTGAAAAATCGATATGAAGTGACAAAGCATAGGTTACAAAAATTAAAAAGTCTGGGCTACAAAATTGAATTTGCATGGGAATGTGAATTTCGTAAGTCTCTTAAATGTGATGATGCGTTAAATAATTTGATCGAAAATAATCGTGAAATTATTAACGCAGGATTTGATTTAAGATCAGCAATATATGGTGGCCGTACAGAAGTGTTTAAACTATATTGTAAAGCTCAGCCTGGGGACAAAATGTATTATTACGATTTTACATCTTTGTACCCCTGGGCAAATAAATATACTAAATATTTTCTGGGACATCCTACCATAATTCGAGATTTCACAGACCCATGCGAGATTCTGTGTCATGATGGTGTTGCGAAGTGTAGAATTTTACCTCCACGTTGTCTTTATTTACCAGTTTTGCCATATCGGTGCAATAATAGGTTAACCTTTCCTCTGTGCGCTATGTGTGTATTAGAAAAAGCCGATCTAGATGAGTGCACACATAGTGACAATGAACGATCACTTCTAGGGTATTGGTCATTGGATGAAATCAGACTTGCAATTGATAACGGCTACACGATTCTTGAATCTCTAGAATTATGGTCATATAAACCAATTCAATACGACCGTGATTCAGGAGAAAAGGGGTTATTTGCGGATTACGTAGATAATTTCCTAAAGATAAAGCAAGAATCTAGTGGCTGGCCTGAAAATTGTGAGTCTGAGGCATCTAAAGAACAGTATCTAGAGAATTATCTTCTTCGAGAGGGGATAAAACTCAATGAAGAGAATATTACCCTTAACAAAGGACGCAGAAGTTTAGCTAAACTTATGCTGAATAGTTTGTGGGGTAAGTTCATTCAGAGGGAGGATCTGAAAGTAACAGAGATCTGTAGTTCGCAGGCAGAACTTATGAAATTTGTCACAAATGAAGGCATCGAAGTACACCAACTATATCTTTGTGGTCCTGATAAAATATTTGTCACATGGTCGCATATAAATGAGAATATACCTGAATCTAAGTACATAAATTTAGGTGTTGGAATCTGCACCACTACAAATGCTAGAATAGCATTATATAAGGCTTTATCTATGGTTGGGAAAAATGTCTTATATTGTGATACAGATTCCATCATATACTTGGTACCAAATGGCGAGGAAAATCCTTTAACAGTCGGTTCATTTTTAGGGGAATTGACAGATGAGATACAGTCATACGGTGAGGGATCGTATATAGACGAATATGTTGCTACGGGTCCAAAATCATATGGTATCCGTATTTTCAATCCTAGTACAGGTACACATTCTTATAAAGTTGTCTTTAAGGGTATCAGTATGAACCGGCATGTGGAGGAGAAGGTTAATTTTGATACACTTAAAGAACTTGTTAATGGTGGAGATCCTATAGAGATTAGATATACGGATACTATATTTAGAGATAAACAATTCCACATGTCGTCTGGTCCATCGTCTAAAACAGCTAAGTTCACACATAATAAACGTCGCTGTGTACAGAATTATGATACATTGCCATATGGATATTAACATATTGTTATATACAGTTATATAAATATTTAATTTAAAATTAAGAATTAGTTGTATTTTCGTATATATTTATTTATTTATTTGAGGTCTACTTATGTATGGAGTGATTTACACTTTTGTAAAAATGAAATGTAAAATATTATTGACAGTCCATGTGTACAATAAAATTGGATTTTTAATAAAAATAATCTGTGTTGAAGTCTTACTATGAATTTTTTAATTTCTTTTGTTTAGATTCTCCTCAAATACTATAAATAGATGATCAAAATCTGACTCTGTTTATTGTAATACTGGTATCGATATGACACTTTTGAAATTTCCTGTACCCTTTTCTATAATACTCGCTGGTCCTTCAGGATGCGGTAAATCTACTTTCGCTCATAATATTCTAAACAACTTACAGAACCTAACTGATACTAAATTTTCAAAAATAATATGGTGTTTTTCAGAAAATGGAAGTGTAGGTAATCTTCCAAAATTAGAAAATCTCGAAGTTTTCAGTGGAATACCTGATAATATAGGAAATGATTCAGAACACAAAACCCCTAAACTTATTGTTATTGATGATTTAATGACAAGTAAAGAGTATGAGCCAAAAATTTGCGATTTGTTTATCAAAGAATCACATCATAGGAATATATCCATAATATTTATTTGTCAGAATATATTCTACCAATCGAGATTTGCACGTACGATTAGTTTAAATTCGAAATACTTAACAGTATTTCGAAATGTCCGTGATAAATCACAATTTATGCCTTTAGCTAGACAACTGCATCCTGAAAATCCTGTTGAACTTTTGAACATATATAAAGAATGTACTTCCAAGCCTTATGGTTATTTATTTATAGATCTTAATCAGGAAACGCCGGATGCTTTAAGATTTCGTACCAATATTTTTGATGATAATTTTGCAACTTGTTTTTGTACATCTGAGCAATTAAATTTACTCCCTAGGTATAGAGAAGATGAAACAGAAAGCAAAGAATTTCAAACGATTGGTGGAGAACAGGCATATGTTGTTTATACTTAAAGACGCCAGTCCTAAACTGCGAAAGTCCATATTACAAAATTGTAATTTTTCAACTATCAAGGCTATCCAGGAAATTGCTCACAATATTTTAATAGGAAACCATGAAGTCACTTCAAAATGCTTTAACACTCTAAAAAGGTATAAAAAGGATTTGAGAAAATTTGTATGTTCAAAGTCATCGGGATGCTCGAAGAGAAAAATAGTTGTACAAAAAGGTGGTTTTGTGCCATTATTAATATCTTCAGTTTTATCAGGTATTATTGGAAAAATATTATCACAAAAATGAATTTAAACATGAAGAAAGATAAAATTAAACGTATGATACTTGTATCACAGGAAGTGTTTGAGAATTTAAAACACCTTTTAAATTTTGATAAGACTTTAAATAACTTTGATCAGGAGATTTATCGGATATTAAAAGATAAAAACTTGAATGATACACAAAAATGGTATAGATATAGACAATCGCTTATAAGGCAATCTGAAAGTTATCGAAGAAAACAAAAATTACCATCGAAACATCATATGGAATTATATGAATCAAAGCCAGGCGAACCTATTAAAAGATTTTCTAGGAAATACCCTCAAACAAATATGGGCACTCAAACAAAATATATATTTAAAACTGATAGGTCCACGGAAATGTCACCTTTGAAAGAAAAACCTGTTAGAAAAAATTTGGATGAGTTGATTTTTGAAAGTGCTGACAACGGTGTGGACACAGTTGATAGCGATAATCAAATTGATGACGATATTTCCCCACCTGAAGCCGAAATATATTCAGATGATACAATTGATGAGGATCCTGAGGAATTGATTCCCGCTGAGGAATTTAATGGATTACCGACAGATGTTCAGCAAAATTTCAAAAAAAAAGCAAATGAATATATTAGACATTCTCCGAGTGCAAAAGATGTACCGTCAGCAATAGGTATTTTAGGAGAAGATGGAACTGTGTATCATATATCAACGGACATTGTAAAGAAACGTATTTCTACTTTACGACCTAGTTCAAAAACCCATGTTAAAACAGCTACAAAAGAAAGAACACGAAAATATTTAAGCAGATCAACGAAACAGCCCGTGCAGACATTGTTAAACTTTCCTGCAAAGAAACCTAGAGTGAGAAAGGATAATACTACCACCAAGTCTAGTGTAAAAAGGGACATGATAGAATAAATGATTTATACACTAATTTAAAAAGTCCATATTTGTACGCAACTCCTGGTAAATTATATAAACGTTTAAGAAGAGAAAATGTCTCTCAACGAGATATAACTGATTATCTTCAGAATCAAGATTCTTACACGTTACATTTTCCAGTGATTAAAAATTTTAAAAGAAATCAATACCGCGTATTTAACATTGATGAGCTATGGGAAATTGATCTATGTGATATGAAACATATTAAAAAAGTAAATAATGATCATTCATTTATTTTGACAGTGATCGATGTATTTTCTAAATTTGCATTTGCTAGACCTCTTAAAACTAAATCAGCAAGAGATGTCACAAACGCCTTTTCTAACATATTGAAAACTAGCGGTAGAATTCCCGAAATTGTTCAATCAGATAATGGAAAGGAGTTTAGGAATAGCTCTTTCAGTAATTTGTTGTTATCTAATAATATAAAACAATATTTTTCTTACAACCCAACGCTGAAATGTGCTGTTGTGGAGAGATTTAATAGAACATTAAAACAGCTTATGTATAAGTATTTTACTCATAGAAATACGAAGCGTTACATAAATGTATTGCAAGACCTCTTGAATGTATATAACAACACTGTTCATTCAACTATTAAAATGAAACCAGCTGATGTGACAGATCATCATATTTCCATTTTGAATAAGATTTATAAGAAAAGACACGATAAATTGTTGTCCGAAATTAAAACTAAGCCAAAATTATTGAAAAAGAATGACCTTGTACGCGTAGCAAAACCAAAGACACATTTTGATAGGGGTTTTGAGCAAAGATGGACAGAGGAAAAATTCCATGTTGATACTGTAATAAAGAAAACACCTTATTATTTATATACCATGAGAGATTTTAAAAATACCCCTATTACAGGTAGATTTTATGCAAAGCAGTTACAAAAAGTTAAAAGCGATCTTCCCCCAATCGAGAAAGTTATAAAAACCAAAGGGCTAGGGAAAGATCTTCAGTACCTTGTGAGATTTGCTAATGACATCCCTGATAAGTGGATAAGCAAAAAAGAAATTACACAACATTATGGGGTCTCTGACAAGAGCAAATGAATTTTATTTAACACTGCTGAGCAATTCATCGCACAATTATTTCCCAAATAACACTTTAGCAAATTTTCATACCAAATTACCCACAAAATTATTTCTTTCTGATGATTGGGTTGTGGGTCTCGCAGAAATATCTTTTAATATTGCAAAATCCTCTAGTGATCGTGAAAAGCCTAGAACTATTCAACCAAGAACAATTTTAATTAAAAACGGCCAGAAAACTGACAGATTTTTTAAAATACCTATATTCTCACAGTTCACACCTCTACATAGCTTACTATATCTTTTGAGAAATACTTTTTCAAAAGATTTACGACCATTAGATGATTTTGTAGGATCAAGTCTAAGTGATATAAATAGCGATATTGATAAACGTTTAACAAATATTGTTAAAAATTTAACAAACTGTGAGATACAAGAGGGGAAAGGCGATACTATAGAACGAGGGCAAACGGGACCCTTTTCACATTTTTCTATTCAATTTAAGTGTAATGAACCTATAATTAAACTTCAAAATCCTATACAACAAAGTAATGGGAAAGAACCTATTACAACAATTACTATATTTTTGGATCACAAATTTTTTGATATACCTTTGTACAATGACGAATTCGAGTCTGTAGAGGAATTGATGAAAACTATTTTACTGTCTATACCTTTTCAATCTAGAAGCCAGGAAAAAATATTAAAAATTGTTGAAAATTCCCGCTTACCACCAGTACGTATTGACAATCAAGAATTTGTTTCAACCAGCCTTCACCCTTCAGTAGTGCCTAAAAATGAACCTCAAAATCATATGCGTAAACTTATGTTTGTATATACAGATATAATAAAACATCAGCTCGTCAGTAATACTTTTGCAAAGTGTTTAAGAACAATATTGTTATTAAAAAATGATGAGGTATATAAATCATTCGAAACAATTCAATATCATCCTTTAGAAAAGACAAATTTTGATACGATTGAAATTCTCATTACTTCACAAGATGGGGAAATATATAATTTTGAACATAGTGCAACTCCAACTATGTTAGTGCTACATTTCAAGAAGAAGTCATTTTAAAATTAATACAAAATGTATAAATAGACCTAACGTATAAAATTAAACTCATTTTATTTAAAAAATGAGTAGCATATACACTAGATATTATCTTAGTCAATGCGGTAGGGGAGAGATAGGGGATGTCTATAAACCAGACTTTTTTGGAATTCAAAGAGGTCGTGGTCTAGGATCAATACTTGGTGGCCTCATAAGAGTCTTGAGGCCCCTATTCGTAAAAGGATTAAATGCTGTTAAAAATCAAGCTTTAAAGACAGGCTCAGAAATATTAATGGACATAGGCACCAAACCTTTTAAACAAATACTTGTTGACCGTGGCCGTGAAGCCCAAAATAATTTAACAGGTAAAGCTATGCAGAAGTTAAAGAATATGAGTGGTGATGGTATATATACAGGATCCAACCTAGGAAGTTTCATTCCGACTTCATCTTCACATGTAAAAACTTCTCAAGAAAAAAAATCAGGTGTACTTAGTAAAATTCTATCAAAAGTTACAAAAACAAAACGTAAAGGGAATAAAAAAGTCAAAAGAAAAATAAGTACCAAGCAGCATAAAAAGAAGAAGAAGAAGAATAATTCACGTACTCTGGATATATTCTCATAATGTCGAAGTACAGAGAATGTATGAAAAGTGAATTAGATATTTTTGCAACACCTCCTATACAAACATCAATTCTACGCACGGAAGAAGTGTCATATCAACCTATTGCTAGCCTTGACAACCCCTCTGTTATAGAATTTTATTCTGTAGCACACGGGGATTGTTATCGCGATCTATCATCAATTTACCTAAGATTTAAAATTCAGTTGCTCAATGAGAATAGCTTGAGCTATAAGGAAAGTGACAGCAAGCAACCAGGAATTGTCAATAATATTCTTCATTCATTAATTCGATCATGTTCTATTTCATTGAATGGAAAGGCAATTTCTCAGAGTGAAGGTGACTACCATTATAGAAGCTATTTAGAAACCCTTTTGACTTACGGGACTGATGCAAAAAATACATTCTTGCAAAATTCGGGATGGTATCGTGATACCAATGATTTAGAAGATTTGACAGGTGTCAATCAAGGATTTCATGATAGAAAAAATATTATTAAAAATAGCACAGTTGTGGAACTCATGGGAAGATTACATTGTGATATGTTGAATCAACCTCTACTGTTGATAAATAATGTGGATTTACGTGTAAATATTACGCTTGAAAAGTCTAATTTTTTCTTACTCTGCGAAGAGAGCGAAAATCCACAATTTCGGCTCTTAGAAGCAACAATGTACATGAATCAAATTACAGTGAATCCAAATATCCTTCTTGCACATAATATGGTACTGGAAAAAGAAAATGCTGTATATCATTACAAAAAAGTTGAAGTGAAAACTGTTACTGTACCATCAGGATCATCATCCATAAATCTGGATAATATTATTCATGGGGTTTTACCAAGAAGAATTATATTTGGAATGGTTGATAATCAAGCTTATAATGGACAAAAGTCTCTGAATCCTTTTAATTTTCAACATTTCGACATGACGGATTTTGCACTCCTCGTAAATGGTATGCCTCATACTATTCAGCCTCTTAGAATGAATTTTGAAGAGAATTGGTATAGCAAAGCCTATCAACAAATATTCAATGGGATAGGAATTCATCATGATTATAAATCTCATCAGATATCTCTTAAGGATTTTAAGAGTGGTTTCTTTTTATTGGCTTATGATTTAGATCCCGACTCTCACTCAGAAGGTTGCATATCCCTCTTAGAACAAGGATCTGTAAGAATAGAAGCACGTTTTGCCCGTACATTATCTAAAACTATTACATGTATCATATATGCTGAGTATGACTCAAAATTGGAAATTGATCGAAATAGAAATATTATTTTATCTTAAAATTATATTATTTTGATTTTTTTTTGTATATAAAGTTCTGAACATGTGTAAGGTGTAAATTTTCATGCAGACGCTAATTCAACTTCAAATGCAATTCCCATAAGGAAAGAGCAATGCACTTTGCTGATTTCACATTGTCGCGTACACGTAACTGGTGTAGTTTTTCATTTGTCGCGTCAGGAAAAATTATTTTCTTTCATTGATATATTTGTTCAGTCTTTACTGCAATCGCACTTCTCATCAAGCTCTTGTGGCGCTAAGTACTCAAGAAAGAGTGATCTTTAAGTGATCTTCAAAGAATCTTCAAGAAAACCTACATCTTAAACCGCTTTAGAATGGTGAGTATTTTTCCCAGTAATTAGTTATTACATGTGATCTGTGATACAGTAAAGTGAAGCTTTGACACGCACTCCTTATAAAAATTGTGATTTATGAATTTCATCAGGTCTCTAGTGATATATTTCTTTTCGTTCAACAAAATCTGTGATGATTTATTGTGATTCTGTGAGTTTCAGTTTTATGTAGAATATTCTTATAATTTTTAATGATAAGTGTTACACGGAAAATTCATAAGTACTTTTCTTTCTCTTGCTGAAAAACCATTGATATAAGGATTTTATTAAAGTGATATTTTCTGTTCAAGAAATAAATTATGTGGTTACTTTCTATTTATTAATAAACTTTGTGTGATTAGATATCAGTGATGTTAAATGTGACTTATAGATATTTTATATTATATTTAATATATATATTCGATTTACTAATAAGAGTTTTACTCTTCATCTTTCGCAGGATTTCACCAAGCTTTTTAAGGAGGCCCAGGAGAGGCAACCTGTGTACAGTAGTAAATTGACTGCAGGACATTACTATAGATGCGAGAAGTTCAT